>NW_026854908.1:0-146781 GCF_026571515.1 Ruditapes philippinarum
CTTAGAAGAAAATCCTGGTATGTCATTGAATATTTTTTCAATCATGTTGTAATATATATTGATTTTCGTGTATAAGTTATAAGAGGAATACAAAACTTTAAGATTAAATCAAGTTGCTTACATTCCTTTCGAAATATTATTGATAATTGTTTCTTTAAAATCATATGTTTAAAACACATAAGATACAGCTCGAATTCGCTATTCCTTTTAATATTATCTTTTTACATCATATTGACAAATAGGGGTGTCGAAAGTTCTTATATAAAAGCATACAAGTTGCCGCCTAAATCTTTTACCACGTATCCAATCATTCATTTTGTATGCGTTTAGCATAATAGCGTAATGGAAAAGTGTTCGCTCTGTGAGTGTGGAGAGCCTGGTTTGAATCCTGAAAAAGGTTGTTTTTGTTTTTAAAAAAAAGAACTGGATTTTTTAGTAATTCACACATCGGCATTCTAAATATTAAGTATAAGACAACACAGTCGTGGTTTAAAAAGTGATATGTAATAAATGGAAGAAAATATATTCATTACAAATAAGCCAAAATTGTTAAAGATGTGGGGAATAGAATTCAGAGTTTCAAACAGAATGAAATTGATAATATATTTCAAGCTGTTCAACGACAGTTAAAAATCAAAATATTCAATTTCGCTTACGCGTCATAAGTTTAACTTACAAATGTGCAAAACATTATAAAAGAGAACATGAAAAGTAATGTCACACACTAAAACATGTATTCTGAAAGTAAAAATGATACTGAAGACATGTGTGAACTCGAAAAACCATCTTCATTATCTGAAACTCTCTAACCACTGCTCTTATCTTAAATATTATTTCGTAATTACGAATTATTATTTCGTATAAACGGAATGTCATGTCTTAATTATGAAATAATAATTCGTAAAAACGAAATAATATTTCGTAAAAAACGAATTATATTTTCGTAATTACGTAATAATTTTTCGTAATTACGAAAGAAAATTTCGTCATTACAAATTAATATTTAATAATAATTTTTTTTCTAGGGTTTCAAAGAGTTTTGGTAATATTTATTAAGAAGGTCTCAAAACTAAGTTCCTGACTAAATATAAGGCTTGTAAATGCAATAATATATAGTGATTTTTTTCTCCAAAAGTTTTATAACTTAACACTATTGTATTGAATTAAAATAATCGCCTGTCAATAGCGTTGCCACCACAACCGTGATACAAATGTAGTACACACGCTAGGAAAATTTTTATTAAAATGGGGGTCATGTGCTTCAAATTCAAACACGAACAATTCTTTTTTTCTGTTTCGTGTTGTCGATATTATTGAGTTTTAAAATGAAATATTATGTTTTTATGATCGCATTGTGCCCATACATAAATTGTAAGGAAATATACTTTTGTAAATTGATTAGATTAGTGAAAATCTGGAGCCCCAACCCCCCGCCCCTTTAATTTTATTAATGTATATGATAAAAGAAAGCAATAGTATAGCATGTTTCTTTTTAATGAACATGTCAGAAACTGAAGAAATAATTGATCTCTAACCTGCTTACTCATATCACTAAGAGCAAAAACATATCTGAATATATAAATAAAATTTAGGAACACATTAAGGCTTCTTTATCATTACATGTTTTATATGTATTTGACATCTTTATTATCATTATCATTAATATAAGTTGCTATCTTTAGGTTTATGGTGGCAATAGACAGTTTTTATGTTTCTTTCATGACGTAAAATTATAGTTATAATAGTAATATAAACCTAGATAGCGAGGGTTTAATTGTAAGCACTTGTACGATGTACAAAGGAGAACGGCATTGTATACACACCGTTTTCACAAATATCGACCTGTGTCATACGACGCATTACTCATACCCAAGATGGGTAAAAATGACTCCGACATAAAAAGTCCGCGTACGGATGACGATTTTATTTTATAAAACACAATATATGTTTTCAAGTGATTAAAATTGTTTATTGCTTCCAAGAGATTACTGTTTTCAAGATTTTAATATTGCAAGTTCAAATGCTAGTTCGACTGTGTTACTTTTTATTTCACAGGGGGCCAACACAGTGTTTGGATGATGGTGACCTTAAAATGAGATTTAAGTCATAACCTTATGATATGTATATACATATAACCTTATGTTATGTATATAAATATAGACATATTATAAGGTTATGACTTTAATCTCATTTTAAGGTCACCATCAAGCAGTATATACCATCTAAACACTGTGTGGGCCCCTTATGATTTTTTCAAATATTCAAAACTACTTTCACTTTCGGTTTTAAACTAACAATGGACGAAATACTATCACGCGTGTTGAACGAAATTGGGCTGTGTAAAACCACTGAAGGATTGCCAGAAGGAATGTTTGATGCATGTTTTGAGTAAAAATGATGTTATGGCTATTTTGCCAACAGGGTATGAAAAAATGTAACTTTTCAAGTGACAACATTTGCGTTAAAGTAAAGAACAATCTGGTTTCTCCAGTTTGCTTAATTTCGACGCCCTTGAACAGCATCATGATTGACCAGATTAATTCATTGAAAAAACAAGGAATAGATGCATGCTGCACCACTTCCGTGTTCAACCCGCCATGTTTAAAGTAGTGCGTTCCCATCCTGCTTAGAGTGGTTTCACACAGGTCAGTAAGACCGGTGTACACAATGGGAGAACGGAGGTATTATACATCTTTGTCCGTTAAATATCGATTCGTATATAAATGTTTTGACATATTTAAATACAAAGGTATTACTCATTTATATTGAATATGCAAGTCAAGGAGATTTAGTTTCTTCTGGGACATACAATTTTCAGTCTTTGTCTCAGGTTCATTTATACTGTGTTCAATTTATTTGCGAACAATATATTAGTCAGAGCAATCGCAGAATAAAGAAATAATTATCTGAAAACTAATATTTTCGAAATTGAAGAATGACGTCTAATCACTTGCCTTATAGGCGTGCACAAAAAGTTTTTGTTTCTATACACCTTGTAAGATTGTACATCAAGCCGTAAGCACCATGGAGTCCAGACGAAAAATCGAAATTATGACAAAGTGCGTTGTTTCAAAAATATGAAAATAAGACAAAGTGGTTACATACTCATAGCACAGATCAGCAACGATACTAAACATATATTAATTAATAATGATTATTCAACGTTTATCGATTGATTCCAGAATTATATATATTACTTTTAAGATAAATCGATTCATATTACTTTATCACCATGACTTTGAATTTTATTTTATAACTTGCAAATTTTTTGACGTAGCTTTATGAGACATGTCTGGTGGATAACAATGAACGATTTAAAGGTTTCCTAAGCGCATTTAAATGTTGTTGTTGTTGCTCCTAAATATACCTTCATATTGCACATTAGGTTTAGACTGACTTTATTAAAGGGTGTATCGGATATTCTTCAGTGACGGGGCCTAACACCTGTTCACGACCAGTTCACGACCAGTCACCAGCAGATATTGAAGAATACAACTGACGTACCCCTCAATTTCCACATCCTTAAACGCATTGCTTTGACTCTAGACTTGGGGTAATAGACAATGTTTTACATTCTTTTAATTTGGTGATATTTTCAGTTATTTCTGTTTATCAAAACATCTTAAATATGTATGGTTTTCAAAGCTTTACAGCTTTATTATAAAATAATAATTAATGACATTGCTTACTCATTATTATTATCATAAAATAAGTACAATTATATGTAGATGTTTAATGTCTTGCATACATGGATGCAATTGTTTAACGTACTTGGGGAATGATCTTATTTGACAACATTACATTTCTATATAAGAATAGGGATATTTTTTTTTTCTGCTCAGAATGACTTAAAGCAGATTTCTGTTTAAATTTCTAACAGAAATTTTTTTATGTATAAACTGTAGTCTTAGAGCACGTTGAGGGTAAATGTAGTTGTTCTTTAGACAATTGCTTATTCTAGTTTTTAATACAGTGTACAAGCTAAAGTGACAAATTAAGCAAGCTTGCTAATTAATGTTAAATAAGATTTTTTCGACAAATATCATAAACAGTCGTACTTTGCACTTTGTGTATATTGTTACAAATAAAATTAATTAATAAGTTTACGTTTGCATATATCAATTAAAGTACAGACCAACTGGTAACATATCAGGTTTCTTAAATATGTCTGCTCAGTAAAATATGATATATTTAATTATATAATTGACAATGCATACAATTATATCTTTTGAACCGTAACTTTTTACAGCTCTTTGAATCATGAATGTTAAAAGGAGTGATAGAATAAAAGTGCTATATCAATATCTTTTATAAAAAATAATAATAGTGTTTTTATTATTCCTGATCCAGAGTTTTGAAATTCCTAATTGTGCATATTTAAACGCCTCGTGCGTTTTGGACTTCTTGTAAGAATTTAAGAAACTAAAAATATAGCATTTATAAAGATGTTATATTTTCGATCCTTGAAGATTGTTCAGCACAAAATTATTGTTGTGTATACATGTTATGTGGTATTTTTTGTTTCTTCTATTTGGCTTTTTCAACTTGGGTGGTTCCAGTAGTCCTACTTGAATACTGTATAATCACCCTTAGGATATGTTTCCTGCTTTTTAAATTTGTCTTTTGACGTCTTGTCTGTGATATGCAGGCTTCATAACCTCTGATCCCCTTTCAAAATTCCATTTTATTTAGTTTCGCCAATTGTTTTCTCGTTTATGGCACACGCATTCTTTTACTTGGGGACCATACGCCGCTGTTCATGGAATGGCACTACTGTGTCACATTGAGGGTTCCACGATAACCGCCGTATGAACACATCTGCGGATGTTTCTAAATTCAAAATTTCACTATTTTCGAGTTTAAATATTGAATTCTGCTTAGGCCGGTGCTAGTGGGCGTGGACGGTAACTTGCACTTTCCAATACCATCCATGAACAAGCTCAATCAAACGAGCCTGCAATATTTTGCAACATTTTCCAAGTTAGCTGAATAAAACTTATACAGTAATAGAGACAAACATATTTTGAAAATATACAGCAAATATTGCCGTTCTGGCATGAATCATATGTAAACAAACGGTCGTTATGGTAACCACATGTAACGATTACCGGCCCACTTTTGTTCATTTTTACAAATAGTCACTGGTTAATAATGACGTCGCATTTTAATGTTTACCGTGCGATTTTCACCAAACTTTGCATAATTTACGCGCAATATGTTGGCGTTACGCACATGACGTCATGTTAGTGTGTGACGTCATTTAGGCGTTAAGCGGCCATATTGTTTAGTGCGTATGCATTAAAATGGCATCGGAACAACGATCTTCAATAAAAATTGTTGTTTTGAACGGGTTTTCAAAGAAAGAAATAATGTTAAGATTACAAAAAGCATATGGTGATCAGGCGATGAAGAAAACAGCAATGTACAAGTGGTATGCCCGATTTCTAGGCGGCCAACAAAACATCCATGACGACAAACGCAGTGGACGTCCCAACGTAACGTCAACTCACGTCGCTGTGATAAAGGAGCTGCGTGACAATGATCGTCGGATAACAATTCGCGAAATACACGAAAGATCGGATTGTAGCATTGGCACAGTGCATCGCATTATTCACGATGAACTCAATATGAGACGCCTGTGTGCCAGGTGGATTCCTAAAATGTTGACGGACCTCGCACCATGCGATTTCTTTCTGTTCCCGACACTGAAGAACGTCCTGCGGGGAGAACACTTTGATGATGTGGACGAGTTGTCCTACGCGGTGCAAGGTGCAATTTCAGAGATAAATAATGGCTCCTACTTTAATAGTTTCATGTCATGGATCAACCTTTTTAAAAAGTGTGTTTCCTTTCACGGAGAGTATTTCGAGAAGGACTAGGTGCGTGGTCTGGGTGACTCTCATACTTGCGTTGAGCGTGATGTCGTTACGACGTTGGGCCGGTTTCACTGCGATTACCTTAGAAATACTTGAAATTGTACTATTAATTTTTATCCGATTTTATTGAAATTTTGTGTACATGTTTATTATATGTTTATTTACAAAATTTAAAGAGAACGTCAATTTCCCATGAATAATAAAAATATGGCAGCACTTTTCCGCGTATTAATTAAACAGCCCTCGTAATAATACCCCCGAAACGAAGTATAGGAGTCACTCGGTGGTCGGTTGGTCGGTCGGTCGGTCGGTCCGGCCGTCCGTTGCATTTTCCTTGTCCGGAATATAACTCGAAGACTAATGGTTTGAATTCAATACAACTTCATACAATGGTCAAGCACATTGAAAGAAAGTGCAGTGCACAAGAACCGTAACTCCATCTTGACTAATTACAGAGTTATTTCCCTTTGTTACTTTTCATTGTCCGGAGCATAGCTTGAAAACTACTGGTTGGAATTCAAAACAATCAAGCACAATAGGAGAAAGTGCACTGCAAAACAACCATAGCTCTATCTAAAGTAATTACAAAGTTATTGCCCTTTGTTACGTTTCCATTATTTTCTTTTGTCCGGACCAGACTCATGGTTGGAATTCTATATAACTTTATACAATGGTCAAGCACATTGAGAGGAAGTGCAGTGCACAAGAACCATAATTCCATCTTGATTAACTACAGAGTTATTGCCCTTTGATACTTTTCCTTGTCCTGAGTATAACTTGAATACAACTGGTTGGAATTCAAAACAACTTCATACAATGGTCAAGCACAAGAAGAGGAAGTGTAGTGCACAAGAACCATAACTCTAAGTTATTACACAGTTAATGCCCTTTGTTACTTTTCCATTGCTTTTTTGTCCGGAGCATAACTTGAAGACTAATGGTTGGAATTCAATACAACTTCATACAATGATCCATGACATTGAGTGGAAGTGCAGTACACAACACTCATAACTCCTTCTTGGCTAATTAAAGAGTTATTGCTCTTTTTTACTTTTCCTTGTCCGGAGCATAACTTTTAAAGTACTGGTTGGAATTCAAAACAACTTCATACAATGGTAAAGCACAATAAGAGGAAGTGCACAAGAACCATAACGCTGTCCAGAATATTTATAGAGTTATCGCCCTTTGTTACTCCTCCATTGCTTTTTCTTGTCCAGAGCATAACTTGAAAACTACTAGTTGTGATTCAATACAAGGTCAGTGCACAGAAACCATAACTCTTTCTTGACTCATTTAATAGTTTTTGCCCTTTATTATTTCCCGCCGAAAGGCGGCGGGGGATATAAAAATAGTCTTCGTCCTTCCGTCCTCCGTCCGACATTTTTGTCCGGAGCATATCTCAAAAAGTATTTGAGGTATCAACTTGAAATTTCATAGGTGGATAAATCTCATTACGGAAGAGTGCAGTGCAGAAGAATAATTACTCTACCCTGCATTAATTTTTAGTTATTGCCCTTTGTTATTTTTTTAAAAATTATTTTTTGTCTAGAGCATAACCCAAAAAGCCTTTGAGATATCAACATGAAACTTCATAGGTGGATAGATCTCACTCAGGAGGTGTCCAATTCATAAGAATAATAACTCTACCTTTCATAGGTTTTGAGTTATTGCCCTTTGTTATTTTCATACTTAATTTTGCACTTGAGTGGAGCATAACTCAAAAACTGTTTGAGATGAAACGTCATAGGTGGATGGATCTTATTGAGGAGGAATGCTGTGCGCAAGAACACTCTTTCTTATTTAATTTTTGAGTTATCGCCCTTTGTTCTATTCATACTATTTTGTTCGGAGCTTATCTCAAAAAGTATTTGAGGTGTCAACTTGAAACTTCATAGGTGAATAGATCTCATTGAGGAGTACAGCACACAAGACCGAAAATATTCCCTGCATTATTTGTCAGTTATTGCCCTTTGTTATTCTCAGCCATCAGTACTTACATATGTTTCAAATCTGTAATCACTTCAGCCATCAGTTTTCATTACCAAATGACCTCTTAAATTTAAATAATTCTGCTCTACTACATACACATTTTTACAATGAGCAAACGCATCCGGCGGGGGATGGCCATAATGGCATGGCTCTTGTTACTTTTTATTGTCCAGTGCATAACTTGTAAATTAATAGATGGAATTAAAAAAAACTTTATACAATGGTCAAGGGCAGTGAGATGAAGTGCAGTGCACAAGAACCAAAACTCTTTTCGGACTAATTGCAGTCATTGCCTTTTGTTTTTTTTGTCCAGTGCATAACTTGAAAGCTAAAAGTTAGAATTCAATACAACTTCATACAATGGTCAAGCGCAATGAAAGGAAGTGCAGTGTACAATAACTATAACTCCAACTTCAGTATTTGTAGAGTAATCGCCCTTTGTTCCTTTTCCTTGTCAGGTGTAAAACTTAAAAACTTATGTTTAGAATTCAATGAAACTTGATTCAATGGTCAAGCGCAATGAGAGGAAGTGCAGTGCTCTAGAATCACATTTAGTGATCGTTCTAGTTATAAGTAAGTCAGTCTTTATCAACCAGAATTTTTTAGGAGAGCTGCTTTCGGTTCTAGGTTCAATATACTCCTGTTTCTCAACATAGTGATATGATGGAGGCAGTAATATATATTCCGGTGTATAGTCTTTATGAGGCCAGTCTTATTTCTGCGCTAAAATCTATACACATATATATCAGGATTTGGTATCGCAAAGACTATTTAATCCCAATGATTTGAAAACTTGTAAGTTCCGATTCACTCTAACTTTCAGAAACATTACCTTATCTGCCACAACCAGCCAAGTATTTCTCATTTGCTGATCGTAAATGGTCTTCTTCTCAGAATGGTGCCACATAAAAATGCGACCTTGATCAGTATGCACTTGCTCTGGGAAACCATAACATCGAGAATATCCCTCATGATGTACCATCGATGTGTTAGCCGTATTCTGGTTACTGCATGAAATAGCTTGTGCGAAACGTGTCAAATGTCTGTTTGGTTTTACAGCATATCAATACAGTACAGGTCATATGGCACCGAAACAGAAAAGATGATTTTGGCTTACCTTGGGTGTTACAAACTAAAAGCAACATCAAAACCACCTTATCTGCAGCAGCATGAAGGTGCATGAATTCCAGTTGTTCGAGCCATTTAATCGGCTCCTACGAGCACGCAGGGATAATGATGTTTCAATAATTATATCTTAACCATAAAAGACAACCCCTAAGCCGCAAGGGTTTTTCTCTATATAGCTAACATATAACATTTGTCTGAAACACTCTTTTTGATCCCATTCCGCGTAGCGGAAAAGAGATTATAGGAATGACCTCCGTCTGTCAGTCCGTCTGTCCATCTGTCAGTCCGTCCGTCCGTCTGTCCGTCCGTCCGAAACACTTTCGCTCCGCTTTATACTAGTAACTTTTAATCTTAACGTTAAGCTGAACATTTTTTGATTGACTAGACAAGTGTTATTATGAGACGATGTGCAGAGCTTAACAATTTAGTTGCTACCCCCAAGGTCAAGGTCACACTTAAGGGTAAAATGTTAAAAGTGTGCATGTCTTGTCCGCTCCATAACTTTCAAACCACTATAAAGATTTTTAAATAATTTTGCACAAGTAATCACCATTATAAGACGATATGCAGAGCGCAATAATTTAATTGCTACCCCAAGGTCACACTTACAGGTCAAATGTTAGAAAATCTACATTTCTTGTCTGTCCATAACAATTAAACCGCTGCAATGTTTTTCTTTATTTTCGGCAGAAATGATCACCATTATGACACCATTGGCAGAGCACAATAAACATGTCACAACCCTGAAGGTCAGGGTCATACTCAAAGGTCCAATGTAAAACATCTTTTTTCATGTCCGCTCTAGAACTTATTGACAATTCAAAGGTTTTTTAATCACTTGGCACCAATGATCCCCACCCTGACATCACAATCTGCAGAGCTCAACATCCAGGTTGATACCCCCAAGGTCAAGGTTATATGTTCTCCATATCTTTTTGACTTTGTGAAAGATTTTAAAGAGCTTGGAACAAATAATCACTATGGCACAACATAAAGGTCATGGTTGAGAAAATGTCAAGAAGTACACATTTATGTTCACTGCGGAAGGGGATTTAGCTTTCCTTCAGACTGCCTTGTTAATGGCTAAAATTGTAATTTATGCGGAAGGTAATTATGTTTACCTGATATGGGGCTACAACTAGCGTAAGCAATAACGTTCTTTACCATCGTGTCTCTTAAATAATCAAACAAAGACTTTGAGTTAATTGGAATTCCTAAAAAACTTCAAAAAAAAATAATAAAAAAATGTTGCAGACTAGATTTGATTGAGACCGTTTTATGGCCTGTAGTAATTCATGCAAGCTACCATCCAAACCTTCCCCGCCTCCATAATTGGCTATGCAGGAATTATGGCTCCCATAATATTTGGAAGAATTATTGTTTTTGCCTCGCCGTCAGTCTGTCTGTATGTCCGTCCGTCACAAAAACTGTCCGGACTACCCCTAAAAAACATAAAAATGCAATTCCATCCAAATTTTACAGAAATTATCAGTACCAAGTCCAGTTGTGCATATTGTCGGCATTGCCATGCCCAACGATTTTGTCAGAGTTAAGGCTCTTACATGAGTTTTATTCTAAAGTTTGTCTAGACTACTCCTCTTATACCACTTATGCAACTTCAATAAAACTTAACAGGATTGATCTGTTGCTCAAGTATTACACGTTGTTTTACGGTTGATAAGTGTTTCGGCCGAAGTGTTTTGGCCTTCAATTAAAAGGTGTTTTTTTTGTGTGTGGGAAACTAAACAGACGCTTGTCGTGACTACTCCTCAGAAACTACTGGTGTATTTGAATCTAACTTAAAAGAAATGATCAATACTAGTTGTATTATGCATATTATAGGCTTGCTTGGTTCAATGATTTTTATGCCCCCGCCATAAAATGGCTGGGGCATATAGTGTTACCCTGTTCCGTCCTTCAGTTAGTTTCCGTTCATTATCTTAGTATCATATTTTAGTAACGGTTGCACACATTTAACTCAAAATTGACATATGGATATATCATGAGAAAATACAGGTCAAGTTCGAATTTGGTCATGGTCCGATGATTTTTGACAGAGTTATGCTCCTTCACAAAATTTTCAGTTTCCGTTCATTATCTTCTCAACAGTTGTACACATTCAACTCAAATTTAATATATGGATAAGTCAAAGAAATGCGCAGGTCAAGTTCGAATGTGGTCATGGTTTGATGATTTTTGGCAGAGTCATGCCCCTTTCACTTTGAAAATAATGTGAAATTTTCAGTTTCCGTTTATTATCTCCACAACGGTATTACACATTCAACTCAAATTTGACATATGGATATGTCAAAGGAATGCGCAGGTCAAGTTCGACTTTGGTCATGGTTTGATGATTTCTGGCATAGTAATGTCTTTTTAACTTTGAGAAATGGAAATATTCAGTTTCCGTTCTTTATCTCCCTAAGAGTTGAGAATGTACATATTTCACTCAAATTTAATATATAGATATGTCAGAAGAATACACTGGTCAAGATTAAATTTGGTCATGGTTTGATGATAGCTGACAGAGTTATCCCTCTTGAACTTTAAAAAAAATCAAAAATTTTCAGTTTCCGATCATTATCTCCCATATGTTTGTACACATTCAACTCAAATTGGATATATAGATACATCTTAGGAATAAGCAGTTCAAGTTCGAATTTTGTCATGGGACAATGAGTTTGGACAAAGTTATCTCTCTTGAATGTTGGACAAATTTTGAATTTTCATTTACAACACTCATACTTTTGTGTAAATATATGTAGTCATTATTTTGGCTACAAATAGGCAATATGCAATTAACAAAAGGTTAACACTGAATAGTATCAGTGCCTTGAACTTTGTATAAAAAATATAAATGGTTTGTGTTAACATGGAATAGTTTTAATGGCTTTGCCTTTCCTTGTTGATCTTGTTTATCATATTTTGAACTTAAAATGGAATAAATAGTTTGTGCGAACAAATTTGTAACTTAATATTATAACATCTGAAATTATGGCTGCATGCGGGGGCATCCATGGCGTGACGACACATTTCTAGTTGTCAATGAGTATTGACTCTTTAATTAATTTATGTTCTTAAGATTGTCCGGACTACTCCTCTGAAATCACCGATGCAATTTCAATGCAACTTTACAGGATTGATTAATAACTCCAACCCTTGCGCAAATTACAAAGGTTTCCCGCTGAAAAGACTCTTTGACCGAGTCATGGCCCTTGAATAAAAGTGTTAATAAAATTTGTCCGAATTATTCCTCTTATAACACTAACACAATTTCAGTGAAACTTTATATATGGTCGATCTGTAGCTCAAGTACTTTCTTGTATTCCATGGGTTTTCCTGTTTAATAATTATGGCTGACTTATTATGTATTGTATCGCATTATGTATACAATCATTCATTTTTATTCTTGCCTTTTTTATTAATTCTGGAGTTTTTATCAATTGATTTATTTTCAAACTAATTACTGCACTTTTAATAATTTTTTATATAATTTTTAGATTTAGAAAACCTACATTTTATTACAGACCTGCTTACTGCACGAAGCAAGTCACATGATGTACTATTGACACTCCAATATTTGTCATATTAATAAGAAAAATTACTGTCAATTTGTCTTTATGTCTAAATTGCTTGGCACCGCTCTATTTTGAGGTATCTTTAATAATAAAACTGAGCAATGGAAAATAATACTAACAAATTTTAATCACTTGATTTGATGCATTCGTTGGGGGACTTTCTTAATAATCGTTTTTTTATTTAGAAATACAAATGCGTTTTGAAGAATGCCAATATTTTTTTTTTAGAAAAATGGGAGTTGATATTCAAACATACAGAGCAAGAATTGGCATATACAAGCATTCTCGATGTGGTAAATCTATTGAAAATTACAGACACTCCAGGGAAAATGATGTGGCGAACATAATAGTTAGTAATGGCATTACAACTGTTGGTTGTGTGTTCTTCATTGGAGTTCTTTTAATGATTGCTGGTGTTGAACCTAATCCAGGTCCAATGGAAAAGGGTAATTATTTGCACGCACACACAACACACACGCATTGCAAACGTTTAATATGTTATAATACAATTATTTTATATAGAGTTGGCATTCGTTTTTATGTTTGGGCTAGGAACAATAAGAGTTTTTAAAATGTATTCTATGCAAATGTATCCTATATCAAACAAAGTTTGAAATATAAATTATTTCGAGTGAACAGTCAAAAGTGATACATTTTCTTGACGACTCTTATATAAATTTTGTTAACTTTACTCTTACACTTTTTTTTCTATTTTCTGAATTTGTATTTTCAAGAATTCCTCAAAAAGGAAATTAAATAAGGTGTAAATATAACAGTTTGCTGAATAGACATTTTAATCGTCATATATTTATATGTATTCTACCATGCATTTTGTTTATACCTTAATACGTTCTGACAATTACTCTTGCGATGAGGTATCTTAAGTTGTAAAAGAAGAACCAACAAAGAGTATAGATGACATCTTTATACATTTGAATTTCGTAAGACCATTGAATGTTAATGTGTACTTTTCACATTTTAATATAATTATAAAATCATAACACGTATTCATACAGTTTGTTCAATTCTAACTGACCTGAACACAACGTGATTATGTCCAGTAATTGTGATCCCAGTGGACCTATCGACGTGGATAATGCGTTGTCAACACCTTTTTAACGCAAGTGTAACTTTGACCTTTGAACTTGAAACCTATGCGCGACATAGAATCGGCATGTTTCACTTAAATTCCAAATTATTTTATAATCCATTCAGGAATGACAAAATTTTACCGGATGCAACCATCAATGCACTTTTATGAAAAATTCAGATCATGACTTTAGAATACATATGTGACCTCAGATTTTGATTCTAATAGTCATTTTTCTAACAGCTCAGTCAAAAATTATGTTGGATAAGTAGTCCTACCTGCAGTAGAAACTGATATTCATTGATTTGATATCCAGAAAAGTCGGTTAAATGTTGAGATATGATAAACAAATGTGTTAAAATTGGAATTAAAATTAAACAAACAAAATTTAAACCAATGTCAACACCTACAATAAGAAGTAAATCTTCAGATGTATTGTATCATCATGTTAACACTAATGTCATCACTGAGGAAAAAAGTATATATTTTGAATTGAAATGTTTTGTCATGTTGACCCAATATTGACATCTATAGTTGAAGTTCAAGAAGTTACCCTCTTTAATTGTAGTGTTTAATAATGTTGACACAATGTATACATCTATTAGTTAGAAGAAACTCATAAAATGTAATGTGTAACCTTTTCCAATCCAAAATTTAAATATTGGATTTCTTAAAATGTCATTAAAATATTCTTCTAAATGAAAAACTAAGACTCCTGTCAACATAATCAACATTACATTTCAAAGTCTTAGAGATACTCTTTCCTCTGTTGTTATGATGGAATGAAAGTAATGTATTGTTACAATTCAAATGAAGATAGATGCTTCTTCCGCTTGGTGTTAAAATGGTGTAAAAGAAATTAAACATTACAATTTAGGACAATTACTTCTTGGTGTCAACATCGGCTTCACATGTAACATCATAATTCATTAGAAAGCTTTCTTTTACTAAATTTGGGGTAGACATGATTAACAGTAGTCCTAAATTGCTCATTTCTTCATGTTTTGATACAAAATATTATCTATGAGACAAACGAAAATGTATTTACTTTGTTGATGATTTTTTTTAATTAAAGTTGTTGATAAAATACCCAGAGTTACGTAATTATCCACGATATGAAAAAATTGTAAATGAACTTTGCCAGTGTTAACAGTTAATATTTAAAATAATGCATTATCATGATAATATTTGTTACTAAAAAATGTCGGTAATAAACCGAAATGCTGTTACATTTGTTGTTGATTGCTGGACTTAAATAGGACAAAAAGAATTATGTCAATAATATTGTTTAGGTGAACTATAGTGTTGCATGTAAAAGCATTATTAATGTTAGTTACAATAGATTTAAGCAGAAAAGGACATAGTAAATGCAGTTACTACACTGTGGTGTACTATAATATGAAAGATTTATCAATGACATATGATTGAAAATGTTGTAAGTCAAGATACTACCCTGTTGCATATCTTGAAAAGAAGGACTTCACAATATATGATAAACAAGATCAACAAGGAAAGGCGGCGTTCAATTGACGCAACCCCCAAACGACTCAGCAGTATGGAGCCCTGGAGGACCCTAAACAAAATAGGACAGGACACAAGGCAGAGCACGGACAGGATAATTACATAACTGATACTTAAAATGGAATAATAGTGACCGGCAAGGAAATTAAGGTATTAGGACCCTAATGGGCACTATCAGGAACTAAATAATTGACATCATAAGTCAGATGTATACCTTAAAGTACACCTGTATGCAAAATTTAAACAAAGTTTACGGAAATCAAGTTATGGCAACTTTTCTGAACTCAAGCTAGGATGTTATGAGGGCCCTTTTTTAGAAAGTAGGAACCTTTAAATAATCTGAAATAACATTCTACTGAAAAATGTTTTCCCATTAATTTTTGGTTAGAAACAAATAGTACCATTCAGCTAACAATCCAAATAAGCAAAATTATGGTTTCTACTTAAAATTTATGAAATCTGTATAAAACTGTTACCCTACTGTTACCCTACCCCACCCATTTTTACCACGTGTCTGACCATTTTTCTACTTAGGGAGCCTAATTTAAAAAATTCTTAAAATTTACTCAAATGAGTGCCTGTTTTCAAAGTTTCCCTAAATTTTTAAAAAAGTATATTGGTTGATCTTGTAAAATATGAAATACTTTCACCGTCTAGTTTTGATTATATTACACTTTGAAAATATCAGGTACCATTTTTATTACTAGATTTAGCATAATTTAGCCAATAAATACCTATATAAATTAAAAAATCAAAATTAAACACTTTTTTCTTTCCAAATGGGACATGAGAGATACATAAATAATGTTAAAAGAAAAAAAGAAAGAAAAAAAAAGTTGACCCTTCTGGGGATTGAACCCATGGCCCTCATTTTCAATATAGTTAACAGTAGTTCTAGCCTATTTAAATACTCTTCAAAGCGGAGGTTATGCATTAGGGTGCTAATACCTTAATGAAAACAAATAATTGATTAATTGACAGGCCCACAAAGCAAAAGGCACAGGGGAAGAGGATTCGAGATTCGGGGAAAAAATTTAAAAAAACTAGGAGCAAAAGGGGAGACAACCCCCGTAGAGAAGAAAAACAGCAAGGGACAGAAAGTGTCACTTATTAACAAAGGCAAAAAAAATGTATTATTAGGTTTTTAGATGGAAACTGAAGCAACTTACTTTTGGTTCATAGAAAATCACTTGGTGCTGTCTCATATGCTCTATGAAATTCAATTATTGTGATTTATTTAATTTTAAAATCTTCTTATGAAAATTTTGGAAAATGTAATTTTTACAGTGTTGCGTTCAGCCCTCGATATTGGTTGACTCTTACTTAAGATCACGCCGTTGTCTGTTGAACTTTTAATTCCAATTAGTCAGCAGTTAGAGAACTTTACTATAGTGTTCCCCAAGGAAAGTGTTTTATTAAATAAATCAAATATTGATAGCTACAAGCAAGCACGTTTCGATTAACGCTAGCTACCCATTATAGTCCGTATGAATTTCAAGGGATTCTAGTGTGTATGTACAATTTATAACTGATAATAATTAATTTGTTAACTGCTCAATCCCCGAAACGCTCGTTAAAAGCATCGCAGTTAGCTGTTGGTAGCTATGAAAAAACAGATAAAATATTTAGTATGTATGTATGTATGTATGTATGTATGTATGTATGTATGTATGTATGTATGTATGTATGTGTGTGTGTGTGTGTGTGTGTATGTGTGCATGTGTGTATGTATGTATGTATGTATGTATGTATGTATGTATGTATGTATGTATGTATAAATGTATGTATAAATGTATGTATGTGTGTATGTGTGTGTGCGTTCGCACGCGCTTTCGTTGGTGCGTGCGTCAGTGTGTGTGTGCATGCGAATATTGGATATGGACATTTTAAAATCAAATAACCGCAACAGTCTTGCGCTACCGACGTCTCTGACATTCGACAATACGTAACTGTGACAAACTTTTAAATAGAGGATTGGTCACGATCCGGGAGATTTTGTTTTCTGAAGTTGATCCTTCAGTGTGGGATGATGCATGTTAGGCTGTTGGGCAATAACAATTTTTTCAACTTACCTGTAACTAAATCTAAAAAGAAATCCATATTTTCTTTTTTTTCAGAAAACACTGTCGATTTAAAAACAAAATCTGCAGAGAAATTACCGAAGATGGCTGAACCTCTACAAACAAAAGGTAACATTTAATATACACTCATATCGAAAACCTAAAGATATCCTGAATTTTATATATTAAATATACTTACGATGATATTATTTGAGAGTTGGATCATGACGACTTATTTTGTGCAAAATATTTAAAACAAGTGAAATCTGCAAAACACTACTAGCAGAAGCAGAAAATTAGCGAACAAAAGGTGACATTATGTAACACTACAACACAAGGTCAAAGGCTACTGACTGTAAGGGGGAGATGAAAAGTTACACCAGTTTATGCAATTTACAATATGACAAGAAAGTTGAATATTTTTTATTTTAGAATATTTTGTTTGTTTTCCGAAACTGACCCTTCATTTGGTATAATGCCTGTAAAATGGTATGGCAAATTACACATATTTTTTCAATTTACCTAAATCTAAAAATTTTAGTCGATTATTTACTATTTCAGAAAACACTGTCGCTTTAGAAGCAGAATCAGCAGATAAATTACCGAAGGAAGCTGACCCTCTACAAACAACAGGTTACATTTTAAATGACAATATAACAAAATCATTTAGAAATCCTATTTTCTTTAGGCATATACTTTCAATTACATTGATTTGAGAGATGGATCATAGCCAATTATTTTATGCTAGATATTTAAAACAAAAATAATATGCAAAAACCAACTAGAGGAAGCAGAAAAAAAATCAAACAAAAGGTTACATGTAACGCTTCAACGTAAAATCAAAGGCTCCAAGGGGAAATAAAATATAACACAGATTTATGCAATTTACAATATGACAACACAATTGAATGTTTTTCATTTCAGAAGACAATGTCGTCCTGGAAACAGGATCTGCAATAAAAATACATGAACAAGCAGAACCTTTACAAGCAACAGGTTTACTTTTATATAGAATTTTGTAAAATCATATATATCCAATATATTATTCTGTTGATATCAGGAATAATCAAACAACTGGTAGCAATTTAATGTGAAGTTATAACGACAACATTTATATAAAGTCTATCTAATCGGAATTACATTTCTGAAACAGATGTATCATAAATTATATTGGTAACTAGGTAAACTATCAAAATGGATCAGACAAATATATATTTGTTGATTTGATAATCGATAAAGATATTTTACCACCGGGGCCGTAAAAGTATCAAAATTGCATTGTAAACAAATAAAATTTCCTTTAGATGTACTTGGGAATGTTTACTGTATTTTGTAAGAATGCCACAAAGACATAGAACATGGGATATTGACATTTAACATAAATCAATTTAAGGCAACTTCCGCGTGCCAACGGCGTCTATGAAGTATGAGGAAACATTTCAGGCGCCCTTTCAGGGAATAATATTCCAATGTAGAATGCAATTGATTTATACAAGAAGCATCGGTTAGTAAGTCTAATAATTTTGTAGTGTCTATGTGCAAAGCTTAAATCATTTTAGTTTTAGATGCGTCACTTGTTGTAGAACCGAAGCGTATTCAACATGTAAGAATTTCTGGGTTTATGGTAAACACAAATAATGAGATGCTTACAATGTACTTTGGGGTTGTTTAAACCCTTTGGTACACTTTGGGAATCCGGGAGTATAACCACTGCTTTTTTGTGTTAATTTTAAAAAAAATATAAACCTGAATCTGAAATTTAATTTTGTAATTTAGTGGGGAATTTGTTTATGTAAATCTATTTTTGGGCGTATTTTGCTTTTTAGAATGGCTTTGACAAAGATGTAACTTATTGACATAAACGCTAATTTGAAAGCTGAATAAGGGTGTATATTCGTTAAAAAAGAAGCAGTTGTGAAACACAAGGACGAAATAGGCGCTGCGTAAAATTGTACCCCCACACATTAAGGGGGATATACTAGTGTCAACTTAACAATTTGTCATTTGGTCTGCAATTGAAAGGAAGAAACGATTGACGTACGGAATGTTTTTTGTTTGTTTTAACTACAAAAGCAATTTTGGACCCTTAAAATTAGTTTGCCGGCTGTTGGGTCCAAACAACCCGTGCTTTAAATAGGGTGAATTTTACCCCTTTTGGAAAAAGAATTAAAACCCTGGCCAAAGTTGGTTTTTTGGTTAAGGGGTTACTTTTAAATTTACCCCGGGGAACCCCAAGTTTTGCCAATTTTGCCACAAAAATTTCCAAAGGGAGGGCCGGAATTTAAAAATTTTCAAAAAAACTTTTAGTTTCAGTTGAAATTTCATAACAAAAACTAGTATGGAAATAGCACCAAATTATCATGTTGAATAGTTATTTATAGTTCAGCTATTCCATTGATTTGATATGCAACTATTTCAAGGTTTTAATGTTTAGTGATCTCCTATTTGGTCGTGCAAAAGTTCAAGGAATGGTATATAACCTTTTGTATATTCTTAACAACAGCTATGCCATTTTTCATAAAAAGAGTCACTTCATAACAATTTCAAAGAATTTCAGTATATATGAAGTGTGTTTTTGATAAGAATAAAAAGAAAAAGTGGCCAGCTTTTTAAAAAATTGTTTCTGGAATAAATTGCAGAAAATGTTAAACATGAGGTCTGCATCGTCATTTTCATACCTAATTGAACAATTTGAAAGTATTATTGTTCAATGTTATAAACTCAAACTGATCAGTATGAAACAAGTAAAAATACGTCATTATACATTATAACCACCTATTAATCTAGTAAGGAAAAATATCCATTTAAGTTCAATAAAGTTTTATCGATATTGTGATTTAAGAAGGAGTTTAAAGAAACTAAACAAAAAAAAAAAACAAAAATGGGTTTTGGGGAGATGACAAAATTTAACTATATTTTACTTTCAAAAAAACAAAAAAAAATAAATTTAAGGGTAAAGTAAGCATGATTTTTAAAAGGGCCTAAATTCTGTTTCTTTTATGGGCAGAAAGAGGAAAAAAGGGAAAAAAACCAAAATTTTTATTCAAATTAAACAATTACGGCATTTAAATTTATAATGTGCTTTTTTTCTTACTTTGTACGTAAATGTCGCTTTGTGATACGTTGACGTTTGTGACGTCATTATTGATGTTATTATTGTTATAACTACTGTTTTGACGTACATAACTTATAGCAAACGGAGAAAAGAAGACACAACGCTGCAGTACTTTATCAACTTATGTACGATATTGGTGCCGTGACTAAAAAAAAGATGAACCTACAGAAGTCAATTTTAGTACGTAGAGGCAACAAAAGCGTTATGTTGAAGCTTTTGGGCAAAATCGAAGACTCAAAGGAGAAATCAGACAAAATAGAATTCAACGTTTTCCGGTGGCCCTCAAATCGAAGACAAATACTTTAGGTGCACTCGCTGAGAAGATTCTATCTCAAACTGAAGTCGAGGATGTGGAAAAAGAACTCGTCCCCACTGATAATGTAAGCTAGAACTCGAGATTCAGTTACGGAAACTTAGAGCGTATTATCAAATGAAGTCCGAGACGGACGGTCGTACAAGTGAAATTACCAAGAATTATGAAGGAATTAGTCATATAAGAGCAGACGATATGGGGGAGAACTCTACTGATGGAATAGACCGTGATGAGACCGGAAGTCGTGTCAACGTTCAACTTCCGGAAGGAAATATTAACTTTGCTTGTTTAAAAAACAGCCTCTTGTATGTTGGTTACTTCGCAGTACCATAGATTACCTAAACCTTTGTTTCAACACCTAGTCCCCATAAAAACTTTACATTAAATTCGAGAATTCTATGATAAAATGGAGACATACATTTATGTAAAAATCCGCGAGAGGACACGATGACAGGAATTGGTTGCTATGTGACTTTTGTAGAGCTATTAACAACGAAATTAACATAAAGCCGAATTATACACTTTTCGTTAGTGGAAATATACGGATCTACTGCATCATTATTCACTGGGACAAGAAGTACCAAGAGTTCGATCAGTTCGCATGTGGCACAAAATGGAATTCAGTGCGCGCTTTGCCAGTAAGCACATAGAGCCAGAGATGACCGGTTGTATCCTGACGTAGCGTCAAAGTTAAGTGTTGTTAAAGAAAAAAAAACTGTGTTTTAATTGTTTCGGAAAACACCAAGTATTCCCGTGTAAGTCCACCAAGAAATGTCAGAATTGTAACAGAAGGCACTACACAACTATCTGTAATCTGAAAGCGGTCGTAATTCTAATGCAAAAGTTCTACACAGCAAACATGACATCACTTACAGTTGATGTATTCTATGCATATAAAAATTTAGATCCGTAGTATTGCTTAAGAGAGTAATGTATATGTATATATAATGTATATATATATTATATATATATATATATATATATATATATATATATATATATATATATATATATATATATATATATATATATATATATATATATATATATATATATATATATATATATATATATGTAGGCCAGCAACAGGAGCTCAAAGAAGATTATATCGCAGAAACTCGGGTAGAATAGCTCTAATTTCACAGGGAAACATCCGAAGCAATCCGGATATCTGCGTTTAGGGGGGACAGAAGTAATCAGATGCCACATTTTGACCTAGGTACAGTGTACATTGTTACAGACAGTGATTTCTCGACATTAGCGACCTCTACAGAAAAGACATATTTCAAGTTTTCATTACCTTAAAGGATTAAAATTGGCACATCCTGTAACACATGCCAAAGAGTTCGCTATTCCCTTGCTTATCGTAGCCCACTTTTACTGGAAAATTGTTGAGGACGAGATTAAAATTGGCACAGGTCCTACTGCCGTTAAGTCGGAAATCGGATACCTTCTGTCTGGACCGATCAATTCAAGAAAAAGTAGCAGAAGTGTTGAACAGATTCGGAACGTGATGGTGTCTCACATACCAGAAAGGGACATATCGATTAAGAACGTTTCTGGAGTCTTGAAAAAATTCGGAAAAATTACGGCCCCCAAATGATTACAGGACCGGAAGTTACATTACGAAAAGACAACCAATATCAGCTGAACGGTTTTGATCGGGAAAATTAAAAATGTTGAAAAAGTAACATGCGAAAAAAACCACCCCGGAACGACCTACAAATTAATGATATTGTCCTTAAATCGCATCTGAAAACCACAGTTTAAAGATTTAAACAAGAAACCTAATTATGCTGAAAAAAATATTGGAGATTGGTCATTTGCAGAAACAAGAGAGGCGAAGGGGTTTATTGAAAAATTTTCAAGAGAAAAGAGATCCAGATTGGGACAAGGCCAATCCATTACTTACCATATCA
The DNA here is from genome assembly GCF_026571515.1 of Ruditapes philippinarum. Classification (NCBI taxonomy): domain Eukaryota; kingdom Metazoa; phylum Mollusca; class Bivalvia; order Venerida; family Veneridae; genus Ruditapes; species Ruditapes philippinarum. The sequence continues at coordinate 22,590 of NW_026854908.1, forward strand.
CCATAAATTAAAAAAAATTCCCAACTACGCCTATAAGAAATGTATACGACTGTAGCTGCCGTAAAACGCCACACCATGCAAGCCTGAATGATTACATACAGTGCTCATCCCTAATCTTAAATAAACTCACCTCAATTCTCCTGAGATGTCGTCTGCATTCGTATGCTGTTAAAATAGCTATTGAAAAGGCGTTTTTGCAGGTAGGATTAGATACTGATGTCCGAGATATGACAAGATTTCTTTGGCTGAAAGATCCGAATGACCCCAACAATAACATTTCTACCTATAGTTTTGAAATGTTTTTTGCTTTGCTTAAGCAACTTGATATTTCCATTCATTTAATCCAACACAACGATATTAAAAACATTTTAGGAACAACAATCCACATTACGATGGGTCAGAAAAATATTACGTCGAGAAATTTATACGTCCCAAAGAAGAATTGGGCCTGAATTTTACTTTTTAAAAAGCACGCGTCTTCATGTCTAATGCCGGAAAATGAATTTGAAATCTTGGAACTCCAATAGCAATCGTTACAACAAGAAGCAGGCACAGTAAACATCTAAGACCCTGACGACGTCACCAAAGTCCTAGGTCTACGTTGGTAGCCGTCAACAGATGACGTGACCTATGTAAAGAGATATATCCCTGTTTCTACTCATCAAAGAGAGTAATATTGAAATATTCATCTCAAATATACGATCCCCTTGGAATACAACGTCTTGTTACCGTCCGAACCAAACATCTGTTAACAAACGTACGAGTGGTATGTATTACTTTCTAAAGATGTTCAACAGTCATGGTCAAGCATAGCGAAAGACTTGTACACTGTTGCCACATTTAAATTCCCGAGAAGATATTTCACTGAAAAACCCGAAACCGGAAATGACACTTGGACAACCTTGCACATCTTCGTAGACGCAATCATTATATTGTACGGTTCAACGGAGTTCATCTGTAACGGGACATATTCAACCCTGGTGATGGCTTAGAATCGCATGGCACCGCTCAAAATCTCAACTCTGTCCAAACTTGAGATATGGCGGCGTTGATTGGCGCTAGCCTTACAAAGTAAAACCACATTTCCTAGAGCAGACCTCACACTGTGGTCCGATAGTCAAATTGAATTTTATTGGCTTCCTACGAAAAAGACACTGAAGAGATTCATCGAGAGTCGTTTAAAAGAGATATATGCCCTTACGAGCCAATACACATGGAAATATTGTCCAACAAGCAAACATCCAGGCAATTTACTGACAAGAGGTAAATCCGCTGAAAAATTCATAAAGAACGATCTTTTAATGAAGGGACCGATATAATTATGTGACAATACAAGATGGCCGATATAGGTGGTCTCAAACAGGTTACACGTGTAGACGATAATTGAAGAGCAAGCTACCGGAAGTTAGCAAACAGAGATGTGAGCAAAAGTTACACATCACGTATTCAGTAGTAACATACATAATATTATTGACATAAAGACATTCAGCAATCTTAGTCGGCTACGCGTTACAGCTTATATTTGCCAATTTATTGGAAACTGTTAGGTCGACCAGTCCAGACGAAACTTCGACCATCTCTCTACTAGTAAAATTCAGCTAGCAGAACAGCGGTGGATATATTATTGTCAAATAATAGATAAATACAGAATCCCCAAAGAAAGCCCAACACGGCAAAATTGAAAATGTTGCAGGCTCGGTTTGATTGAGCCTGTTCATGGACGGTACTGGAAAGTGCAAGTTACCGTCCACGCCCCCTAGCACCGGCTTAAGCAGAATTCAACATTTAAACATGAAATAATAAAATTTTGAATTTAGAAACATCCGCAGATGTGTTCATACGGCGGTTATCATGGAACCTTCAATGTGACACTTCCGTGCCATTCCATGAAAAGCGGCTTATGTTCCCCAAGTAATAAAAAGCGTGTTCCCTAAACGAGAAAACAATGGGCAGAACTAAATAAAATGGAATTTTGAAAGGGGATCAGAGGTTATGAAGCCTGCGTGTCACAGATAAGACGTCAAAAGACAAATTTAAAAAGCAGGCAACATATCCTAAGGGTGATTCAACATTATTCAAGTAGGAATATTGGAACCACCCAACTAGAAAATGCCGAAAAGTTGAAACTAAAAATACCACAAGCACAACAATAATGTCGTGCTGGACGATCTTCAAGGATCGAAAATATAACATCATTGATTAAATGTACGGGGAGACTTTTTACAGCCGCCACACGGCACAAATAACACGGATGTGATCATAAAATAGATAAATACAGAATCCCCAAAGAAAGCCCAACACGGCAAAATTGAAATTGTTGCAGGCTCGGTTTGATTGAGCCTGTTCATGGACGGTACTGGAAAGTGCAAGTTACCGTCCACGCCCCCTAGCTCCGGTTTAAGCAGAATTTAACATTTAAACATGAAATAGTAAAATTTTGAATTTAGAAACATCCGCAGATGTGTTCATACGGCGGTTATCATGGAACCTTCAATGTGACACTTCCGTGCCATTCCATGAAAAGCGGCGTATGGTCCCCAAGTAATAAAAAGCGTGTGCCCTAAACGAGAAAACAATGGGCGGAACTAAAAAAAATGGAATTTTGAAAGGGGATCAGAGGTTATGAAGCCTGCGTATCACAGATAAGACGTCAAAAGACAAATTTAAAAAGCAGGCAACATATCCTAAGGGTGATTCAACATTATTCAAGTAGGAATATTGGAACCACCCAACTAGAAAATGCCGAAAAGTTGAAACTAAAAATACCACAAGCACAACAATAATGTCGTGCTGGACGATCTTCAAGGATCGAAAATATAACATCATTGATTAAATGTACGGGGAGCCTATGTATACAGTACAGATATCCGGATGTATCCGTTGCAGCGTAAGACTAAACAAGGCACCTTGGATGACGTCACAAAGAACCCGTACCTCCTACCAAGGACGTCAAGTTTTACTTAATTAATAGTCAGCATTGCGCATTAATTACTTGGCCATAGCGGTTTGAATGCCACAATTACCAGCATCAGACAGACATTCTGGATACCAGCGATACTACAAAGCGTGAGTGTCGTAATCCGAAACTGTGTCACATGTCGTAAAGTGCACGGACTTCCATAGAAGTCACCTCAAGTTCCCAATTGCCGAAATTTAGAGTAGAAAGAGCCCCGCCTTTCCCCATTACCGGAGTAGATTTTACTGATACATTGTATATAAAAAACCGTCAGTGGCAGTAAAAAGCAAAGATATGTCTGTCACCCAGAGCCGTTCATCTGAAAGTAGTCATAAGTTCATCGGCAGACTGTTTCTTACAAGCTGTACAAAGATTCTTAACCGGGAGGCGCAACCTAAGCTTATAGTTTCACCCAGCCTCAAAGATCCTGAGCCATTTACTCCAGCACACCTGTTATATGGTCACAAGATTAGGTCGTTACCTTACCTTGGAGCAGATATTAAGCCTAGAATTTCATCAACTTTAGAATGCAACATTATATCTAAACCTGCTAGGAACCAGTTCCGGAGTATTGTACGGTTTTAGACATGTTGGAGAACAGAGTATCTCACAGCAATCCGGAAGCGACGTTATAAACCCGGAAAAAAATCACAAACTATCTGTACTGGGGAAGTAGTACAGGTACATGACGATTTTGCCAAGAAATAGTTGGAAGCTGGTAGTAGCTTTATCATTGGGAGGAATGGTTTGGTTCGAGCAACTGGAATTTGCTTTAACAATGGACTGTACGCTACCTGACCGATTGTGAAACATTATCCACTCGGAGTAATAGACAATAGAGACTGTGATTAGCAAATTGTTTCGATAAGAAAGACTCCATTAATTGTGAAAATTATCCAAGGTTTTACAGAAAATTTAGAATAGTTCACTGATAATAGTTCAAGACTACCCTTTTAAATGCCTTGATATTCATTTAAACAATCTCAGAGTTGTATACACCGCATTAACAGAGACTTTCAGATTTAAATAAGGAGCATCTCCTAATTAAGTAATACATTTCTATTTAAACAGATTTATACATTGATACCATACGTGCAATTTCATGTGCTATTTATTATTTTTCACAGCCCGAAGGATGTCGTAAATTTACATTTTACTTCCCCATGCTACTTTGTACGTAAATAACGCTTTGTGATACGTTGACGTCTGTGACATCATTATTGTTGTTAATATTGTTGTTGTTATTGTTTTGTCGTACATAACTTGTAGTAAACTGAGAAAAGAAGACACAACGTTGTAGTACTTAATCAACTAATATACGATAATGGAAGTCTTAAATTGGCCTATCAATTACAATACGATATGAAAAGAAGAAATTAAGGACGAGTGTTGCCTTTCGAACACATAGGCCAGAAATTCTCAGTAATAAGAAAGCCAATGTTGAGTCACGAACGAATTCTGTTAATAATGTCAAATACTAAGATTAGAACTGATTAGCTAAAACAGCCAAGATATTCTTATAGCTCAATATTTTTCCTGATTTATTGATTTATCTTGCAAGAATGATGACACAATTATAGCCTGATTTCGTTATCTATGACACAAAATAGTCTGTTTCAATTACCAATGAAAAAGGAAATGCAGCTGTAGTAAACTGACACAAGGATACTGCAAACTAAAATTATCTAATTGTTTTGAAAATATTCTATTTTGTTGGTTTTGTAAAATTGAAGGTGTGGGGTTTTGTCCACTTTGTAAAATTGAAGGTTTGGAATTCAGTACACTCTATATAATTCGTGTTTGGGGTTTCGTCCACTCTTTAAAATTTCGAGGTGTATGGTTTTGAGGTGTGTGTTTTATTTTTCCGTTCATAGCACATCTTAGCTTGCTCGACTGTTCTCAGTGCTGGATATAGTTAAACAAGTAGCTTGATAATGAAGAACTTTGTTTATTTAAAAGAGCCATAACACTGTCTAAATCAATGATAGATTTTTAGGGAACTTAAACAACTACTTTCTATTATGCTCACAAATATGTGTGTTGGAATTCAGCCCATTCCCTTATTTGATGTGGCAAAACCACCTTTCACTCAAATCCTTAACCATGACCATGTCGCCTTTTATGTACAATATCGCTCCCTATTCTTCGAATTGTCGAGCTCAAGCGCGCTAACATGGTTTTATCCATAAGTACATTTTTCTTTTGTCCGTGAACGAACAGTTTTTTTAGCAGGGATTCAAGTTTATTGGTGAGTTAAATACGTACGAAGAGTATTAATCATTTGAATTGTCTTTATCATGCAAATTTGTCAAAAAGAAAACATCATTTCATGGCGGCCATCTTGAATTTTAAAGTCATATTGAATTTTCTATCTACGCTACTATTGACCCAAAATGTGAGGTTTTATCATTTTCATGTCATGCATACTTCAATTTTGTCAGGGTACATTTTTGCGGCCATCTTGGAGTTTAGTGGCCTTTTTGGATTTTTAAAAAAAAAAGATCCCAGGCTGAAATGAAATTCCTGCCACTATACCAAGTTTTATGCTTTTCACAAAAGGCGCACAATTAGTTCACTAATTCCAAGGACTATGCTATGCATTTAGTGTACTAAAGTGGCTACGATTGGCACATGTTTCGTTTATATTTTAAAGTTTGATAAAACAATGAATTATTTGAATATTCTTATAAGATATTGCTTGAACAAGAATGTTGATAAAGGTCTAAATTACTAAAGTTGAACATTTATACGATAAACGATAATGTTAAATTCGAAAACATTATATTTTCTGCTATATAAATAAATGTTATATCGGATCATGCATTTATTTCACATTTGCATACAACAACCATATAATATTTCCTTCATGGTTTGTTGTTATTTTTGTTAAAAGATACACTCAATATTAATATTATTATACATAATGATTTATTTATTAAAGCAGCACACTTTGAGAGGATAACAGAAAACCTTCCGTCTGATTATTATTTCTACATATCTCTTCAGAAACATAACATAGTTTACAAAGATTGAAATGACACTTTTACATGTTCACATCTTACCACTAAAAATACAGACAGTGTGCTTTTCCGCCGACGGGATGTAAATGAACTTTCTTTTATTATACTACGGAATTTATTTTGAGTTTTTTTTAGCTTGAACTATGAATAAGCCTACTCCATAACAAACATTGATATATATATAATGAAAATGATATTTCGTTAAATATAACGACATTGTAACCGAATTAATGTGCTTCAACTTTTGTCTAAAGTACACAAAAGTAAATTGTACCCTTTACAAAACCAAGTATGACTGCGGTACTCAATAAATATGACTGTAGTGTAATAGTAGGATAAATCAAGAAGCGGGCAATTTTTGAATACCAAGGTAATAATTACTGTTCATTCTAAACAAATAAAAAAGTATGTGTGTGCGTGCGTGCGTGCGCGCGCGTGCGTGTGTTCGCGAATATTTTCAATACAGTGCATTTTCAATACAGAGGGTGGTCATTGAATACCATTCTTCCTTGTTGATTTTGTTTGTCATATTTCTATCACTAGCAATCTTATAAAGTCGCCTTTTGACCTTTACAGCTTTGGTGTAAAACATAAATAAAAATAAACCTTATGTTAGATTTAACATATTCTATTGAATTTTATAGAAGTTTAAATAACTCCTTAAGACTTGAGTACGGTTTCTATCAAAGTTGACAGGATAATTTCTTGGGCAAAGGACTTTCAAATTGAATAAGTTTTTCTCGTGCAAAAGTATGTTCAGAATGCAGAAATTCAAACAAATATCAATTTCTAAATCTTATTTTATAGCTGTTTTTATTTCATCCGATATATTTTAGGACAATGTACGTTCAAATTCAATTGTTGTGTTTTCTACGAAATAGACACACAAGAATGCAAAATTTGTATTTGAGGATATTTTATTCAAAAATTCCTATTGGAAGACACTATCCTGCAAAAACAGACTGCAAAGATAGTGCTCTTTATTTACTCATTTGAAAAAGGAAGTCATGTGATATGTTCCAGTTTTAATTGTGAATCACAAATTATCTCTAAACAAACAAAAGATCATTTCAATAACTATTAAAAATAACTATTATAATAATTCCTAAAATGTGACAAGTTTTGAAAAAAAACAGGTTTATGACGTAAGCATGCATATTTTTAAAAAGACAAATGTTTCATTTAGAGTTAATATTACGCTCTTATTTTCATTATTAGTCGTTCAATATGATTTTCCATTAGTTCTATCGTTACAATAGTATAATCCTCTTTTGAAAACGCTTTATAATTTCTTGCATGAAATTTATAATACTTAACAAGTTATATTTTGTTACATGTGCAGACATCGACCATACAAGATTTGATGACAACAAAACTGATTCTTCACAAAATAACGGTATGTTGATGTATGATATATTTAGAGCATACAACCCCGCTTTTGAAATTTATGTTTTGATTATTATAATTATCTACTACAGCTATATTTCATTGTTGGCAATATGAAATAACTAATTAATCGTCAGATTCTTAAATGAAACCACTCGGCAATCTGTAGTGCGTGTTATTCACTTTGAAACATTCATTAAATGGCATTGTTGCTCAAATAGTTGCAAAAAGTGTTCTTAAGGTGATTGTCTACATTTCACATAAATTATGTTTATCGGGGACAAGCATCCTAAAAGTAACTATTCTTCCGATTTTGTTTAGTTCAAAGAAAATATCTATCGGTGACATACATGTCAAATAATTTATCTTAAGTTGAGCACTTTAATACTAATTTTTTTCAGAGGATATCAAGAAATATCACCGACAAACATGCATGGATTTAAGTGCTTCAGATGTTGATTAAAGTTTATTAAGTGGTTCTCTGTTGCCTTTTTAAGAGATTCTCAATATCATTTTTATAATTTTGTGAAACAAATTGCCATTAGGAATAAATCATGACTCCCTAGATTAATTTACGGATCGATGGATGGAAAATGGAAATACTAGGAAATTGTTTTCACTAGTTATATAATGAATTTATTCATAATTATACATAAAATACTTCAGCATGTCACATTGAATAAGCAATAGGTATGATACCTGCTAAGTTATGTATTGTGTAAACATGGAACATAAATGCCAAAAACATAATAATTATATTCCAATCTACAAATTGAAAACTACAACATAAAATTTATTTAAACTTTGCATAATCTTAGATATAATTACTTTCTAAAGGCAATGTAGTTATTGAAGTGCATGTTTCAGACTTAACTGCATTTTTTATACTTATCAACCAAAACGCATTTTAAATGAAAATGTCACTTAGCTGAAAACAATCAAGGTACACTTTTTGAGGGATTTAGGCGATATTACAGATATACTTAAAAAAAGGAGATGAGTACATTATTTAAGGGATATTGTGGTATCATCAACACGAATTATGAGAAAAATTATGAATATTTTCTTCAATTCTTTTTTTAGAAAATGACGATTCTGACCCTTTCGAAAGTGACATTAAATTGCCGGTTTCTGCAATGTCACAAGGTAATAAAGCTGATTTTGTTCTGTTGTAAGTTATCTCCATTGTTAAATACTATATTTCACCCACTACAAATAACTGTGATGCTATCAAGTAGTGTAATTATATTAATCTACTTAAGCTATTTTTCATATTTGGTAGTAACAAAAAAATACAATAAATAAACATATCAAGACAATTTCCTTTTGACATAAGCAATTCTGTTGATAAAGAAATATCAAATTTTCTAATCTGTTATTTTTTGGATGGCCAAGATTTTATTGTATTTTATGAATCTTAACTTTAAACTTTAATTGTCAACTTAGACGTCGTTTTCATTTGCTCTGAACCAGATCTGCTCAGAATAACATATAAGGTCAGTGGTTTTAATTTTTTTAGCAGCTTCTACTGAAACTGAAGGCCAGACTTTTTATCAAATACTGCAAAGGCTTGGATTGACAGACAAATTTCCTGGTAAAATATCTATGCGAGATGTCATAGCAGTTGATCCAAACGAAAGCATTGAGCAGATAAATGATAAGTTATCATTTACTGATATTCCTTGGTTGGTTCTGAAACGACTGATGTGTGCTCACAGCGAATCTAGAGACATCAGAGTGTCAGAAGAAAAACATAATGAAGATAGTTATAACTTTGAGGACTCAATATCTTGCTTTTCGGAAATACTAGATGTCAATGAAGACATCAGTCCACTAGATATATTCACTGTTGTTTTTCAATGTTGTGATCCATTTTTGAAACAAATACTTGTTCAGAAACTATATCTTTGCAAACTTGCTGTACCTTTTTTGTATAGGTGTTGGGACACAAACAAAAAGCATCGCCCAGTTCTCTCTGTTTGGCCATTGCGATCCCTAGCCTTAGAAAGTAAAAGTCATGCCAATAAAAATGAAATGCAGGGTAGGGAAAGTGATGTCCTTGATCTTCAAACAAAGGTGGTAGCATTTGGAAGGTTAGGCCGCCCTCGCTATTCCAAATCAAAACTGATGAATAGTCTTCTTTCAGGTCAAGGTTGTAAAACGTTTTTTAGTATTGACTGTCCCTCTGGAATGACACCAAGGCAACTAAGTAATGGACAGGTTGAAATGTTTTGGTTGCCTACCATCGATGAAAGAAAGGATAGATTCCAGGATGCTATGACAATTTTTAACTTGAGGGGTGATCTAGGCCAAGACTTTAGTCAAGACATTTTATATTTCATCTCACACTTAATAGACTCTATTGTAATTATCATTGACTTAAATACAGTTTTGGTTCGAAGTAAGATGGTTGAAGATATTCTTCTTCAATTTTCCTCAGTCATTTTGATAATTGCAGACCCTTTAAACCGTGATGAAATTAAACGTGTACAGAGCATACAAAGTGCTGTAATATCATCATCAAAATCAGAAATCAATTTACGAATAGTAAGTACACATAAAGGAACTGTTGAACAAAATGTCGTGGACATGCTATCAAGTATAACAAAAACAATTTCAAATCAGCTGAAAACAAATAAAACAATGTCTTTAGGAGACAGATTGTCGAATGCAAAAGTAGCGACAGTTTACTTGGATGAAGATGATCATGTCTGTTTGCAAGGCATGCAAGAAGCTACTGAATTGATTAAACAAATGAGGGTGAAAGGTAAGGGTGAACCTTGTTGTTGGAAACAACGCTTAACACCTGTCCATGGTAAATTAACAAAGCAATTAGGAAAACTTTTAAAAGAAAGAGAACGAGAGAGAGACCATACAGAAGGAGTCAATATTGATGTAAAAATTGAAACAGTGAGACGACAACAAATAGAATCGATTACAAAATCTGTTCGATGTTTTCTTGACATTCTTATTAAAAACAATAGTTCCCCCTCAGTACTTAAATATTTTCTTTGTTGGTTACATATTTTTATTGAAAAAGAAAAGCGGCAAATATTACCCCGGTTGATGCATGCAAATCGAAGTGCATGGGAAAAACTGAAAGCACTTAAAAGTGCTAAAAATCAGGTTAAAGAGGAAATAGAAAAGCAAGAAACTATCATAACCGATCTAGAAGAAACTATAGATGAAGCATCATTTGCTGTTCAACATTTTTTCCGTGAAATTGGTCAAATATATGAAGCTATTTTAGAACTAAAAGAAGACACAGAAAAAATAAGATTGCCAAATGTACCTCAAATGTCAAGTATAATCGGTCGTCTTGTTGCTGATGGACACCAATTAGAGCTAATTGATGGTGAAAGCTTTTATATGCCTTATAAGTGGTTAAAAGCAGTCCTTCAAAATGTTGACATATGTATTGAGTCCAGTAAAGTTATGACACTAGGCGTTTTAGGTCTGCAAAGTTCTGGAAAGTCAACTCTTTTGAACACGATGTTTGGATCTCAGTTTTCATCAAGAACCGGTAGATGCACTAGAGGAATACATGTTCAGCTCATTCCTACAAAAACTGAACAAATTTGCAATTTTTCTCCCGTGTTTAGCTATGTACTTATCGTGGACACAGAAGGCCTTAGGTCACCTGACTTAAGTCATATGCAGCATGAACATGACAATGAATTGGCTACTGTAATAACCGGTGTAGGTGATATCACAATGTTAAATATAATGGGAGAAAATACAAGCGAAATACGGGATATTCTGCAAGTGATTGTCCATGCCTTTCTGAGATTGAAAATGACAAATAAAAAATTAGATATCAGGAAAAGTTGCGCATTTATACATCAAAATGTCACTGATACGTCCGCATCAGAAAATATGGTAAGTGGATTAAGCAAATTGATACAGACTTTAGACGAGATGACAAAAGAATCGGCGAGAAGTGAAGGCATACTTGAAATTACTACCTTTAACCAGGTTATTGAATTTGATATTAATAATCAAGTCTGGTATCTGAAGAATTTATGGCAAGGAAATCCACCAATGGCGAGAGTAAATAATGAATACAGCGAAACAGTAGTGGATATAAAATGCAAACTTTTGAAGAAGGCTTTGACTATGAAGAACAATTCTTACAAATCATTAAACGATATAATTGAACAAGCGCATAGTTTATGGAAGGGTGTTCTAAATGAAGATTTTGTTTTCTCTTTCAGAAATAGCCTTGAAATAAAGGCTTATATGGAAATGGAGTCGTTTGTTCAAGCTGAACTTTGGCGGCTTGAAAGCCTTACTCATGAAGGATTAATACAAATTTCCCAAAATGGCTTGGCTACATGTGATCAAAACGAAAGGTTACGAACAGTGGCAAATGATCTGATAAACAAACTTATTGAATGTCTTTTTGATGAAACAATCAATACTGAAGCGAATATTGAAGCATATTTTGACGGAAATAAATATAAGGACATCATAATTCAATGGAAAAATATTCAGCAAAACCGCGTGACCATGCTTGGTGAAAAACTACAACAAGTCATAAAAGAACATGTAGAAAAAAGTCAAATGAAAAGATCACTAGAAATTCTTACAGTAACAAATCACAGAAAGCATGAAGAGGAACTAAGAAAAAGATCAATGGATGTTGCAGATCAGTACAAAGGTCAGAAACTAAGTAGCAAGAAAATAGATCAGCTGTTCGATGAAATTTGGGCAACATTTCTCAGAAAGGTTGTTACTTCTCCGACAAGTACAGAGATACCAAGACAAAAAATGAGAATCATATTTCGAAGATGCCTTGAGAATATATTTAAGAAACATCATGCTTTGCTTAAGGAAGCTTTGATAGAAACTGACGATTTAACGCCATTATCAAATGTGAAACAATTAGCTAACTCGTTTAGTGAAACAGGGATAAATGATACCGATATAAGCTTTACATTGGTACAAAAGGCAAAATTAGCAATTAGATGGCCCGATACAATGAAATATGTCAGGGACAGGGTTAACCAAATTTTTGCATCAGTTGATGGAAAAATCAAAGAGCTTTGCCAAGTTAACGATGAAGTAACAGAAATGTCTGTTAACAAATTAATGCATGAGCTTGACTCTAGCATACAAGCAATCTTAACAGGAGAAAGTAAATATGTTTTTAAAATGACATTTTATGTGAAAATCTATGTACATGTTAGTAGACATGTCCATGCTGTTTTCGAAAGTCATAATGAAAAGTATTTTAAAACGCATGGCACTGCAATCCTCCTTAACAAATATAAAGAGCAACAGAAAATAAGTTTTGAATCTCATTTACGATGCCGTCAATCTGAAGATATAGTCGCAACACTTTTTGCTAATGTCATAGAAAGTTTTGCAGAAGAATGGACATCTCAAAGTATGCCAAACAAAGTAACGGATGAATTACTGTCTCTTCTCCCGGACGTAAAAAATAGAGTCATAATTGAAATATGCACTGATCTTTTGAAGGTAGGAAATTTTGAAAATTGTGTCAAATATATTAGGGATCCACATATGTATGCCAGGACATGGATAACTGAAAAGGCAAATCAGTATCTCGATGATCCAAAGTCTCCTGTTATTGCTAGTACCGCATCCTCATTGCTTAAAAAAATGTTCGGCACTGTCAGGAAATGCGTACAAGAGGTCAAAATGAAATATGATGGGAAATCTCCACCCTCCATTGAAGCATGGTTAGAATCTGTTCAAACCATTATGAAAAAGGCTGATTGTTGTATTCCATCTGAAAGTTTCAGGAATGTAAGACAAGAAACTTCATCTGGTATTCAAAATGTGGAATACTTGACAACTACAATTTTAGATCATTTGAGCAAATCTGAAGAGAAACTTTCTGCTAAATTCAAATCACAGACGAGTCAAACAGTTACATGGGCAACTTTTAATCCAATATCTCGCATATTAACAAAAATATGGGGATGTCAAGAACAATGCCCATTTTGTGGAGAACCATGTGCCAAGGGTAAGGACCACGGGGAGTCTAATCATTATTGTTTACAACATCGCCCTTCATGTTGCATTGGTACTCAAAGGAGTGACACGCACAACGCATCTTTAGAATCATGCGAATTTGATGTTCATTCAAATCACACACATGCATGCTCAGTTTTTAAAAATGTTTGTGATCCCGAACAAAATGAAGGTTGTGGTAAAAGCCACTACTACAAGGACTACAAAAAGTACTTTCCAGATTGGGACATAGCACCAACGTCAAATATGCATGACTCATCTAAATATTGGATGTGGTTTGTAGCGACATACAAAAAAGAACTTAAGAATCATTACAATTATAAAATCGATCATATTCCTTCTTCATGGAAAAATATCACCAAATCAGAGGCAGAACAGAGTCTGCATACAATATATACTGCTTAACAAACCTCGTAATAAAACAAACATTTATTAATGCCTATATAACTTGCTAATCCAATTATGTAATTAGTTCAAACAGAAATATGCTTAAAACATAAAAAGGATTCCGTGGCCAGAAGCAATGAATTGTTGTAAAAACACTTGATGAACCAAAAAGTCGATGGAAACTACATTTTGTCACGTTTATCATAAAGACAGTCGTGTTTACAAATCATGGTAGTAACTATAATCAAAAGAACGGCAGTAATATTTCATTGCCAGAAAGGAGCTTGTCCTAAAATGGTTTTCATGAGTTATTGCACTCCAAAGCATGCCAAAAAGATAACAAATGCAATTTGGTTTAATTTGATAGAGATAAGTTGCTAGTATAAAATCTAGGTATGTTGGGCAAAACAAATCGTCAAATGTTTTATTTCCAAAATGCCTGCAGAAAGTTAATTAAATCATTATCAATATGCTTCAGATATTCGGGACATTACAAGGGCATCATCAATGTAAATTGAATAATATTTTTAAGAGTCAGTCAAAGGCAGGGGTCGATGTTAAGAAGCGACATATTAAGCAAAAACAAAATGTCGATTGATATATATAATTTAATATGTCAAACAGATATGTAAACGTCCATAGATTCATTCTTCGGAAGAAAACTTAACATACAAAATGGACAAATATCTGACAAGTGGCATTGCAGTTAATTATGGCGATTATCTTAAATTACTAAAGCGTCACAAGACTCAATACCACATATGATAAAATCAGATATGCTTATGCTAATCACAATGTGCTTTTTTCTGGAAACGTTTATGCCAAATGACAGAACCGATATATACAGACCTTTTAGTAAACAGCAAAATCCTGAAATGGAAAACCGTGCAAAGTGGATAAAGTTTAATAAGGGGTATGTAAAAGGTTAAACTAAAAGTACAGTAAAGTCATGCATTAATAAGCTTATTCTGGACGGATTGTCAGTTTGGTTTGTTCGGTTGTCATCTAGCCGTGCAACAGAAATGTCAGATTTGACGATTACATAAGGAATTTTGGAGTAATTGACAAAAACAGACACATACGGTATTTGGCATTTTCTTTGGGGAAGTGTAGGTTTGGGTTACACTCTTTAGATACTTTTTTTTGTAAAAGAGCTCCATATATTTAAGGTTTAGCATGCATTTTATTAGTACCTATAGAGCGTCGTGATAATTTTAATAAAAAATTTTATTTTGCAAGTTGCAAAACCATGCCTTCATAGCTTCTAAAATGACATAAGCAGAATAAATATATGGAAATAAATATTAAATAAATCAGCTAATAAAATTTATTTCAAAGTATACGTGCATAGATACGAAGTTTGCTTGTGTGTTTTTTTTTTACTTTTTATTTTTTGATGTTGTTGTTTGTTGTTGTTGTTTAGTGTGTGAGGTGTAGGTGAGTGTTCGTGGGTGTGCATTTTTTGGTGTTAAAATAGGAACGAAATGATGATTTTGATATTTTATAATTTTGATATGACTTGTTAATAATGTAGGGTAATTTTTATGACAATGCAATGTTGTACATTATGTGTAACATGTTGATTGTTTTTCTTGTAATAGCGATACCATGTTTATGATATAGCCTTTATGTATGACATTGTGAATGCGTTATATGCTACTATATGAATAACTTATATATATATATATATATGTTTTTGGAACAGGAAAAATATGATTTCAACGAAAGTAGTTTTACTGATACAATTGTTTAATACCATTTCACTATTTTTCTACCTACATAACATGTTATTATACAAGGTAATTATGAACTATTAATCGAAACAATTGCAATTGTACCTCAAGCAATTCAGAATGACATTACTTTATTTTAAAATGGTTTTGACTCCGAAGAAATATCTAACATTGACTTCTAATGAATATAAAATATGTTTTTCTCGAGTAAAATAATTATCATTTTCTATCAACAGAAATATTAAAATAATAAATAGTCATGAAATTGTTATGGGCATCATTTCTTTTCCTTATAAATTTGTTAGACTAGTATGACTTGTAATACTAAAACATGTATTTAACATGTATTTATATACACAAACATATCAATTATATTTCTATGATTAATTTATGTTTATCGATTTACAGGCACTTTGCTTTATAAACTTTGATTTCTTCCTGTTTGATTCTTACATGATGTTAATAATTGTTTTTATGCAAAGTGTTGTTGATTACTAATTGTACAGGTTTACAGATAGAAACAATCACATTTGCCCAATATCTTGAAATTAGTGGTTCTTATATATTTGACTGAAATTATGTCATTACATTTCAACAGGAATATGTGACTTTAGGTGTGTGAATTAAAGCAACATATGAGTTGAAAAGTGTAGAGTAATAACAGTTAAAAGTATGTGTTTATCTTCGAATTTGCTATGTATGATAATCTTGAAAATGTATTAAAATTTACAATATATACAAGGGAAGGAAGATAATAATTTACATACTGAAAACGACACTTTCAATCCACTTAGATTGCCAATATGAGGTTAACATATGCAAAAATAGCCATTTCTCCGACGGTCACGCAGAAGAAATCTGTGATACATTAAGTGCAAAACCAGTTATTAAGCGCACATGATATAAATTACAAGAATCCTTTTTTTTTTGCTACTTTTGTGTGTGTTTTTTTTTGTTCCCTTTTAAAAATCTTAGTACATTGTACATTATTTGATGGCTCATCAAGAGGCAAGCAGCTTTAAGCGTTTGAATTTTGAAGATTTCCATTGCCTAGAATTAGATAAATCCTGCATTTTTTAATCAAAGCATACTGAAAGGGTAGATTATTGTGGCACCGTTTAAAGTTTAATGAAGATTTTTTTATCTTTATCTGAATAGTAATTAGTTATATGGAAATATGAACTCGGCATTTTCATTTGAATTTTATGTTATTTAATTCAGTCTTAAATGTTCTTGATTTAAAATGGTAATCAATCTGCATAAATTATATCTTATTTATTGTGTTGAAGGTGAATTTAAGAGTTTAATGTATTTATGTTTAATTTTGTTTGAATTCAAAAACATATCTAACAACAATATATGACAGCCACTAGAATTGTTAATGTCATAGTAACTGAACACTGATTGTCGCTATACTAGTGATTTGAATTACTTTGATTAATCTTTGAAGTTTGATATTCTCAAGTAGGAAAAATAACAGTATGTCTTCAAATACTTTAATTAGAAAACTTATCATATACAAATACAAGTTATGTAAGTCAAATTACTTTCTCATCCTGAAGTATTATCATAATTGATTTTTGTTCGTTTTACATTAACTCACATATTGTCCATTACTGGTTTCAGTGGTATTTCGTTGTTGTTTGTGTGCGATAGATTTTTCTTTTTAATTCAAGATGTACAGGTATATTTATTAACTTTGCATGGAATTTGTACATAATGTGATTTCACCATTTCGGCTCCATTTTCAAAAGTATTTTACTTATGACAATATGTTGATTTTTGAAAGCATATAACTTTGATCATAGATGTTTTGATAGTTTTCTTAGTTTTTAACATGGTGTCCGTTTTTTTCCTTCTATGAATGAATTATATTAGAAAAGCATTCTACATAACGAAGAATAGAATAACTTACATCGAATGTGTTATTGTATTAGTTTACGAAGTCTATATATTTTAGCTGCAATGACGAGTTTGTTTTACATTTATATATGCACAAATTTTATTTTCCAAGCTGCATTATCTTTAATAAGATCATTGGAACAGTGTCTTTCAATGAAGACTTTTTTCCATTCAGAGTTTTATATCTTACGTTTTTTTAAATGTTTAAAGCTCGTTACTAAATGTCTGTATGTTTATCAGAACAGACTATTTGAAAGATAAAACATATAATTGACCATTTTTTGTTTCATTTTGCATGCAGTGATACGTTAGTTATGCGTCTTGATCTTTTGTTTTGTTTTTGTTTTCATATGTCAATAACAATTGAATATAGCAGGCATAATATTTAACTTTCATAACTCATAAAACATTTTAAAAATCTCGGAAAAGAATTATATCTTCAGTCTTTTATTAACAAATTAAATGTGTGTTGTCATATGTACATAAAAATAAAATGTGTGGGTGTCATAAGACAATTGTTGATTTTATTCTTAACGTTTAACTTAAAGAATTGTTCATTACCTTTTACTGAATGAGATCTTAAAGCATACGTTATTATCAGATGTATCATACCAGACAAAAAGCGCTAAGGGCAGCGGTTGCCTGGTTGTTAAGTAACTTTTGTTACACAGAAATACTGGCTCTATCAAGACTATGTTTTCTCCTAGAAAGTAATGGATAGTTCCAGAAAGTTTACTCGTGATTAGTTCAAATAAAATTATAGTGGAGCGTAAATAAATACTGTAGAAATCAACACTTTAACGTGTTCTGACTACTAGTTCCTCGTTTGATTGAAAACAAAACAAAACAAAAACATCACAAATGTTGCATTTACCATCAGCCAAGTTACGAAGACTTTTCAGACTCACATCATCATATTTGATTCCTTGCAATAAGACATTATCCCTGACACTATGTTAATTTCTTTCTCGATTCTAAGCTTATTCAAATCACAATGTCCTATTTTCTTTTCTCATGAGTATCAATTGTCAATGTTTATATCCATTTGTTTAGCCATATATTGTATTATTATAATGAATATATGTCACAAAATCTTTGAAGAAACCGAGTTTCTCGGATAATTTGATCTTTATATTCAGACAATGAAATTAATGTAAATAATAGTCAAACAAAGGAATTTATGCAAAAAATACCTAGTATATTAAAATATAGTAGAAATCGTATTGCTTCTTGTACAACGTTGTCTACTTTTAACGAAATTGGATAATGAAAACATTAATCAGTAATGAGTGATGATATTTAAATGATGGTAAGCATAGCAGTATTGATAAAGATGAGTATTCTCTGATGATGATAATGATGATGTCGATGATAATGATGATTTACGGCTGATGATAATTTAATGATGAGATCCCGATAACGATGTCTCTATTACGATAAAGAACATGATCATGATGTTGATGATGATAATAATGATGATGATGATGTAACGATTTTCTTAATATTCTGATGACGACAATGATGATGATGTTTATACTGATGATAACATTAATGATGATTGCCCTGATGATACAATAAATTCATGTTAAAATGAACCTGTGTCGAACTCATTAAAGAATACTTTATATTTAGAGTGTTTTATCAATCAAAACAGGGCATCTTAATATATTTGCAAGGAACTATAAGCGGAAAATTATTCCTTGCTTATATCATAAATAAAATCACCCTATAAATTTTCTGTCCCTTCCTTATGTTTGTAAAGTTACATGCATTACATTTCATGTATTTCAAAATCCAGTCAACATACTGGTGTACTAAGCAAAATAAAAGAAATAAATAAATATCAAGAAATAAAAAAGTGTTTTCAGTTAGGTATAACATACATATTTGTTTAAGAGACAATTCAAATTCATACTACTCAAAATTAAACTTTTTCAAAGAAAAATGGCATTCATTTATAATGAGGGAATCAGCACGAAAGAATTACACATGGAAGTTGCTGACAAGTCTTTGAAACATGATCCGATATTATATATATTCATATAACAGATTATAAAGTTTAGGGCATTATTTTAGGACTTTTGAAGCAGAATCAAAGGCCTGAATAGCACTAATGGCTTACGGCAGAGCTCCAGATAATTGTTCAAGCAATTACTTTTAACCTTCTTCGTTTATTTCACTGCCATTTAAATTCAATTAGTTTTTTAATATTTTTCAATAAGTTTTTAGTTGTTTGTCATAAGGTTTACTTTAATGGGTTCTTTTATATAAATTATCACATGAGCAACTACACCGTCTGCAATGAAAGGCTCAGTTTCCTATTACTGAAGTAAAAGAAACTTTTCTGTAATCATGGTAAAGTAAAGTCCGCGTTGTTTCACATATCTTTCCAAGACAAGAAACAATGACATTTGCTATTTCCATGCATGATTTCCATTTAACAGCGTGCTATCTTTTTACTTTTTCTTCGCTCATTCCAACATAATTTTCACATTTATTTCTGAAAGAGAGAATAATCTTACCACATGACAAAACTATGCATAAGCAATGTTGTGGTACGTTACTACCCTGACCAAATATACCACTGTAAAAGTACATAGTGACATGCATTCACGTTGAGCTCGAGCTCATTGAACGCCGCCATTTCTTTGTTCATCTTGTTTATCATATTTTATTCAAATTGAAATAAAATTAATTTATGTTCAATTTGGTTACAATTACTTATATCATAAGGAAGATAAGGAAAAAATATAATCTAACTAAAAGATATTTATTTCAAAGGGCACAAACAGTAAACTTTAAAACATTTGAAGAGAACTATCTTGTGGCGCTAATGTTTAGAAATACTGGACAAGTTGTCGCAAAGGTTTATCTGACAGCACGGTGGTCGTAAATCAAAAATATCCCAGTTGAACATTGTGACACAAGTCAAACAGATGGGACATAATGTTTTTACTGTACATTGCATTCAACATTGTTAAGGTGCTATTTGAAATAGCATACTATTGGGCAAATCATGTTAAGGTAGTTCTTTTACAAAACGTCGCACAGCAAATACTCTTGACGTCGTCCGTAAAATCCGTAATACGATAACGTTGGTGAAATTTCCAACAAAAAGAGAAATGGCAGCTAAGTTTTGGGTGACTCTTTGCACGGTCAACTGAGTAATAGCAAAAGTTCTAAGAGAAAAACTCAGGAAAACGTGCAATGTTCATAGGTTTAGTAAGCCCCAGATTTTGAAACGACGTGCTCGATCGTGACGTCTATATATCCGTCTTAACTGTGGAAAATGAAAAACACGTTGTCATCACAGATGAGGCGATGTTTTATATTGGCGGTATCGACGGTCGACGTCGTGTCTGCTACGTTCAAGCTATTGAGATAGACCTGAAATAACTGCAGTTAGTGAAACGAGATGCATTTGCCCCTGGGTAAATGTTTTTGGGCGAAGTTAGTTACTTTCAACTGAATAATCATGAAGTTTATATAAGCAATACACAATATAAGTACTCGCCTAAAACCGTCATAACTACCTCATAGACGTGTTTCACTAAAAACTATGCCGAATCGGCTACGGGAAGCTTGACTGTTCTCCCGATGAGTGATAAAGCGCCAACCTTAGAACCAAAGAACCTGTTTGCAGTCGTGCTTAGCGAGAAAAGGCTGTAATCTAAGGACTTGGCGGCACGTCCACTGGTCTGACAAGAGCAGGTTCCTGCATGTAGCAAGACGGTCGAATGAGAGTCTAGCGAACAGGAACACTGCATATACACCAAAAAAACAAAAGCGATCGTTTTGTTCGGTGAATGCTCTGCAGTGGTGTAGTTTTGCATAACCGATATGACAAGTTGGACTTGATGTCGATACGGGGGTGGCTAATGAGCCGACGGTACATTGATGAGGTCATTGAGCCAGTCGTTGTGCCTCATTTCGACAACCACCAACTTGTATCTGGACCTGTATTAATGGATGCCAACGCTAGACGTCTCCGTTCCAGAGCGATTACGGCATTTCTAGAAAAACGCCATTGCAACATAACCTTGGCCAGCTAAATGTCCCAACCATAACCCCTTGACTCATGATTTTGGACATTCATGGACAACGAATGGCCCAACCTGCTCAGAATCTTAAACAATTGGGAGCAGCTCTTCGCTGAGAGTGGGGTCAAATTATCATGCAGCAACGTCAACGTCTGACGGATGGAAAAACACGTAGGTTGGAGACAGTCATCCGTGTTCGAGGGGTCTTCGCAATATTTAAAACGTTTAGGCACTACATTGAAAAGACACATTGACCAACATCTATACTAATAACCTGTTACAGAAAACGTCAATACGGAATCTGTAGCTCCATGTTTAACACAGCGTGTATTTTACGTTGAAAGCACACGCCCTTTTTAAGACACAATTTCCTTTAAAATGAGCAACAACATAGCTATAAACAATTACGTTATTTATTGACAACCTGACGCGACTTTCCATTTCAGAATAAAAAAGTTTATTATTTAGTTTTTTATTCGCTTAATAACATTGATTCTACATGTATCTAATTAATAAGGTTTTGATACAAATAAATGTTAGAAAGTGGTCTAAACAATCTTAAAATAAAAAGTAAGCAATAAAATATAGGTTACACAAAAGATTTGACTATTTAAGATAAAAGTCATGTGCTTAAAACATTTTCATTTCTTGCAAATTTCAAATATCTCATTTTTTAATATAGGACTAAATGTTACATTCACATCATTAAACGTGTATTAATAATTACGTATTTATCTGCTATCTAAAATAGAGGATATAGAAAATACCAAAATGACGTTCAAAACGGCAAATTTGTAAATGTGGCGGACTGTGTTTGCATAGTTCTTATACGAGCTATCCCAAAATCACAACTCTTTACTATTTTATTTTGAGAAACAAGAATGTTTGCTGGCTTTATGTCTTGATGTATAACTGGAATTGTCTGCCCATGCAAGTAAAAGATAAACCTTGTGCAATTTGAAGGGCAGCTGAGAGTTTGTCTGAGTCATTTAATGTTATACATGGCGTTGGTTATTGTTCATCTGGAAACATTATTGATTCCAAATTATTCCCATTGACATATTCCATTAACATGAACACTTTAAAACTTTCTACTTAAAAAGCCATTATCTGTACAAGATTTGGATGCTTTAATAAACTTAAAATCCCTACTCCCTTTTTTATAGCCATCATCTGTGCCTCTTTTTGTTACTAACCAAGAGACAGTTTTTTTTTATTATTACATCTGTCCCTAAACATTTTCCCCTAAACACCACACCAAATGATCCTTGTCCGATTCAAAATCATGAGAATGAATACACGGAACTTTACCTTGTTCAATTAACTTTATACTTGTATTTTCTTTTTGAAATTCAGGTGATTTGTCTAAAGAACACTATAAGGCATCCAATGCATGTCCAATTTTAAATTCTCCAACTTCGGACTTTACAACACAAACTATCTTGGAGGTATATGTTTTACCATCTTTAAATACCTTGGCATAATACAGACCAGGTTCTGAAACATATATCAAAAATAATCCTTCACCTGATCTGTAAACACAACCATCTCTAATCCATTCAACTAGAACCTTATGTGCTTCTGATTGATCACACAGTATAATGCCTATTAAGAAATCCATGATTTCATAACCGTTTATTTCACCAGGCCCATGCAATATAACAGAATTGTCACCATTACATGTTGCCAATGGATATACATGTATCCCATCGGACCTGGTCAATTTAATAATGTTTAAATAGACGTGATACATACTAATGGACACAATTCACACAACTACAGAATTATGTAATTTAAACATTAGCGAAGAACCATTTTTAGTCTTCTAGCTAGTGTTCCCGTTCCCCTCCCGTTATTGAAGATACCAGTTTTTGACCCGTGAGAAATGTAAGACTTTTCTATTTATGTACATTTTCTGAAATGTTGAGAATTTTTTCTTGCTGAATACATTTAATATGATGAAAACAACCAAAATCACAACTAAATAGGATATGTGTCTGCTATTAAGAAATATTTTTGAGATTTTATATGTATTCTTTGATATTCCCCTTGAAATTAATGAAATCTAGCCGTGAGAAATGTAAGACTATCAAAAAATGCCCATCTTAGAAAGTTTTGAACGGGTAGTTTGCCTCTATATTCTTATTTTTGTTAAATATGGGCTTGTTATCTATTGCCAATTCCTGACTGATGAATATTTACCTTAATGCAGGTTTTTTTTTTCAAAAACAGAAAAATTATTGAAGAAATACCAGTTTTTGACCTGTGAGAAATGTAAGACTTTTCTATTTTTGTAGATTTTCTGAAATGTTGAGAATTTTTTCTTGCTGCATGAATACATTAAATTTGATGAAACAACCAAAATCACAACTGAATAGGATATGTGTCTGCTATAAAGCTATAGTTTTGAGATTATATTTGTATTCTTTGATATTCCCCTTGAAATTAATGAAATCTAGCTGTGAGAAATGTAAGACTATCAAAAAATGCCCATCTTAGAAAGTTTTGAATGGGTAGTTTGCCTCTATATTCTTATTTCTGTTAAATATGGGCTTGTTATCTATTGCCAATTCCTGACTGATGAATATTTACCTTAATGCAGATTGTTTTTTCAAAAACAGACATATTATTGAAGAAATATCAGTTTTTTGACCCGTGAGAAATGTAAGACTTTTCTGTATTTGTACATTTTCTGAAATGTTGATGATTTTTTTTACTGAAGACATTAGATTTGATGAAAACAACCAAAATCACAACTAAATAAGATATGTGTCTGCTTTTGAGAAATATTTTTGAGATTTTATATGTATTCTTTGATATTCCCCTTGAAACTAGTGAAATCTAGCCGTGAGAAATGTAAGACTATCAAAAAATGCCCATCTTTGAGAGTTTTAAATAGGCAGTTTGCCTCTTATTTTTTTTTCTCTTAAATATGGGTTGTTATCTATTTCCAATTCCTGACTGATGAATATATACCTTAATGCAGATTGTTTTTTCAAAAACAGACATATTATTGAAGAAATACCAGTTTTTTGACCCGTGAGAAATGCAAGACTTTTATACTTTAGTACATTTTCTGAAATGTTGAAATTTTTTTCTTGCTTAATACATTAAATATGATGAAAACAACCAAAATAACAACTGAATAGGAAATGTGTCTGCTATTGAGAAACATTTTTGAGATTTTATATGTATTCTTTGATATTACCCTTGAAACTAATGAAATCTACCCGTGAGAAATGTTTGCCTCTATATACGTTTTTTCTGTTAAATCTATTGCCAATTCCTGATTGATGATTATTTACCTTAATGCAGATGTTTATTTTTTCTAAATGACAAATTATTGAAAACAACCATTGTTTTACCCGTGAGAAATGTAAGACTTATATGTTTGTACATTTTCTGAAATGTTGACAATTTTTTTTTTCACTTAATCATCCATCATGAAAACAATCAAAATCAAAACTGAATATGATATGTGTCTGCTATAGAGACATATCCTTCAGATTTTACATGTATCCTTTGAATATTGCCTTTGAAACCATCAAAGTGAAGCTGTGAGAATTTAAGACTATTTTGGGGAAATGTTGAGAAATTTTTGTCACTGAATACTTTAAATATAATGAAAACAAGCAAAATCACAACTGAATAGGACATGTGTATGCTTGAGAACTTTTTTTGAGATATTACATGTATTCTTTGAATATTGCCTTTGAAACCATCAAAGTGTAGCTGTAAGATTATTAACTTAGAGTTATGACCCTTGAATAACTTAGGCAGTATACAACCAGAGCAATAATCGTTTCCGTGCTACTTCTCTGTAACTACTGGCTGGAATTCAATGAAACTTTATGGGATACTTAGAGGAGATGTGCATATAATCGCCTTGTTCCAGTTAGATACTTATAACTCAGATTAATGGCCCTTGATTAGTTATGTAGTATGCATACATCTCATTGGCATTTCCAGATATTACTATTTAACACAAAGTTATGGCTCTGTTATTTCCCTGAATATTTATCAGGTTCAAAGAGTATTACTGTTTATGCCATGATTAATATATAAATAACGCCTTATATCTTCAGTTGTTGTGTTAATAATAACCAGTACTCGGCGGGGGATATAAATTCAACGAATTTGCTTGTTGATTTTTGTGTCGCCTCTACGGAGTAGTGGCGACATATAGGGATCACTTCTCTGTTGTCTGTCTGTCTGTCTGTCCGTCCGTCACAAAACTTGTCCAGACTACTCCTCATAAACTACTGGTGCAATTTCATCCAAAATTTACAGGAATGGTCAGTACCAAGTCTTGTTGTGCATATTGTCAGCATTTTCCGGTTCAATGATTTTTGTCAGAGTTATGGCCCTTTAATAATTTTTAATTTTAAAGTTTGTCCGGACTACTCCTCTTCTACCACTAACGCAATTTCAATGAAACTTCACAGGATTGATCTGTAGCTCAAGTCCTTGCACATATTGCACGGGATTTCCGGCAGTACCAAGTCTAGTTGTGCATATTGTCAGCATTTTTTGGTTCAATGATTTTTGTCAGAGTTATGGCCCTTTAATAATTTTTATTTTTTAAGTTTGTCCGGACTACTTCTCTTCTACCACTAATGTAATTTCAATGAAACTTTACAGGATTGATCTGTCGCTCAAGTCCTTGTGCATATTGCACGGGTTATCTGGTTGAATGATTTTTGGCCGAGTTATGGCCCTTTGATAAAAAGGTGTTTTTTCTGTGAGTTGCTAGATACGCCTAAGCTTGTCCAGACTACTCCTCATAAACTACTGGTGCAATTTTATCCAAACTTTACAGGAATGATCAGTATCAAGTCTAGTTGTGCACGATCAGGATCCATGCTGTGCGCTTTCAGTTTCTCTACTTGTAATAGGGTTTGTAAGCGAACAGCATGGATCCTGATCAGACTGCGCTAATGCGCAGGCTGGTCTGGATCCATGCTGGTCGCAAACCCATTATGTTGGTTTTGTCGTGACATGGCTAAAATATCTTTGGGTAGGGCCTTAAAGTATACTAGACAAAAGTTGACCTTCATTCATAAATGATCCTGACCTTCAAAGTCAAATGTCCAAATTTTGATTGATTTTGCTATTAGTGGCTATAACTTTGATAATTTTTAATGGATTTCTTCAAACTTGAAAACAACAATCTGTTAGGATAGACCTTCAAGCTAATCAGACACAACTTGACCTTCACTCATAATGATCTTGAACTTGAAGGTAAGTTATTTGCATTGACCGTCAAGGTCAAATTAATGAAATCCATATAACCAGCTATAACTTTAAATGACATTGACCACCCAGGTCGGATGATTGAATTTCGCTTACATTTTCTTAACTTAGTCATTTATTTATGGAAGTGATTCATAACTAAGTCATTTATTTATGGAAATGATTTATACTTAGACAAAACAAATGTGACTAAACAGATCAGTTAAACTACAAAAATGTGCATATTACTAACCTATAATTTCATTAATATTATTATTTAAATATTCAAAGTGCTTGATAGCTTAGAAAGGATTTTTCTCTGGGTGAAATGTGCAAATTTCTGTTTTAATGATTTTGCATTAAACTTTGGTTGCTACAAACCACTGAATGTATTCAAACTGGTACCAGTCATACTGGTTATAACATAAGAATCTTACACCAGCTGTCAGTACAGATCTGAACATCTAGCTTAAGCATAATTGTTTTCGGCAATATGCTCTGCAGAGTTTTCTGTAAACAGTTACCCGAGAGCTAGAAATTCCCTTTAAAGCCATGGGTGTAATCAAGGTTTTTTAGCACCCGCGCAAACAGTAGATTATCCTGTCTGATATGCAAGAAATTGTTGTTGTGACATGTTTACCAATACCTCTAGCATGGATAATTCAGATCTGATAAGGAAAAAAATACTCTTAATATGAGACTACTTAGCAAGCAGTTAGCATCCAGGACAAATACTGATAAATATAAAGTATATAAAATGTCTAAGTATACTTATATTATAAGTTTTATTCTGGTGCAAGCCAGAAATGATATCTAAGTGTATCTTCCTTCTTTACTCCAGTTATGGTTGAAACTTGCCATATGACTTATCCAGTGTCAGTTTTATTATAAACCCACTATATCCCCCCATAAAGATAGTAAACAGTAAAATTACTTACTTATAATTAATAAATTAATTATTGATAAAATTAATTTTTGTACAACTGTTTTGCTGATTTGTGTTTCGATACATATGAAAGAGTCTGGGTATTTTTTTAATATTTGGTATTCGACTGGTATGTAAGTACCCGGCAGAAACGAATATAAAAGAACATTTCGAAGAGAAGATGTGCACCCCTTTCTAAGCTGGAAACATGGTATTTCCAGGTCTCAGTGGATGGGTTATGTTTATTATATACTTATAAATAAAATGATTAGAAATATTGATAAAATTAAATGCTTATTTTCATTTTCCTTATTTTCACTGCAAAATAAATATGTTTCACTGCAGTGAAACATGTTTTCCGTATTTTCACCGGTGTCTTGCCAGACTACTTTCTTCTATATTCAGCCGAGTAAGCCTTTCATATTGTGATGTCAAAAAAGAGAAATGCATATAATAAACAAGTAAATTTAAGTATTTTCTATAAATAGCTGGTAGTATGAAAATTATCATGTTTCACTCGTGGCTACCACCACTCATGAAATATTTATGTTTATACCACGCAATGAAAATAAATATTGTATTTATAGAAAAAAACTTGGCTATCCTCTATTTCTTCAGTTATAATTTATGTTTATTACCTGACTGTAATGACTTGAAAAGTGAAAACTTGATTACAAGTCTAAAGATCATGTTTATGATTGAAACATGTTTTTTGGGGTTATACATTATTTGGAAATATAAAATGTTGAGCACCCTAACTATGGTTGTGTTTGAAACTTTGCCAGGAACTTGATTTTATTGGTGTAGCATTGCTGTAAGATTATAGTTTGGTGCTTAAAATAAATTTGGTACCCAATCATTCCTGCAATAGTGTATTCTGCAACCAGTGATGCTTGAAAGAATGTGTAGATCTCCTCTGCTAAAACAAAAGATCTTCTAGCATGTAAGTTTATAGGACAGCACAGTGCAGTTAAGAGGCACAGACACTTGGGATGTGGAGCTCGTGTGTGTGTATTATTTTAGACCTTGAAATATGATTTTTTTTTCAAAACAGCTTATATTATTTTTTTTACATAATTATATGATCAGTACATGTGCTGGGATTGACAAAGATATATCTTATTTGGATTTTAAAGGCACCCCAAGTGTCTGTGGTAAAAGGTATCTATCACAGGGACACAGCCCAGTGTTGGGATAGTGTAAAAAAGTAATTCTAAAAAAAATATATACTGTATATATAATATAGTCTATATAATATATATACAGTATATATTTTTTTAGAATTACCTTTTTACACTATCCCAACAATGTGCTGGGTCTGTGGTATCTATAGGTTTAAAGCACCAGCCTGTTCAAGTATTACCGCATGTAAAATTTTAATTAATACCCGCTGGTGTTTATTATTTATCACAAAACTTCTGTTGATATTTCTTAACAGATCATAAGGATTATTTGAAACGGATGCAGATCGTGGCCGAGATGATCGACTCGGTCGAGTTCATTTAGGGCCGAACAAGATGATTTCAATTTACTACTCGGCATTTGTGTAATTCACTCATAGATGGACAGCAACATTCACTACTGTATGTTTTTTATTTTAAAAACATAAGGAGTGGTCCATTAGTTACTTCATATTTACTTCATAGTATGCAAAATATAAAAATCCAAATTAATTTGTAGAAAATCATGAACATCCGAGCGGCTATTTTAATGCCGAACATTGATCAAAATTGTTATTATTTACTCGTAAAAACAGTCAAACCCCTTCGCTTTAACCATTACTTGATGCAATGAAATATTGACAGTATTTAATTTAATTGCAACAGGAAATGTTCTCCACTAAAATAGGCTTACGTTTCTCACGTCTGACATTTTTCACGACCCTCCCGTGAGATTCGTAAGATCTTACATTTTTCACGGGTCTGACGAATCTCACGCTACACCGGTATTCAAGATACACGCTTGATTGAAAAGCTATCTAATCAAATCACTTCATTGCTCTTTTTCTCTTAAACAGAATATAAAATGCGACACTATATCATGGTAATTAAATAAATATTTGTGTGTTAAAATTTATAAAGCGGTTACTGATATTTCACTCCAAATGATTTTGATTATCTTAAATAATGGTTTGCTAGTAAAATTGCCTTTTTGTTTTTGACATCAACTTTGTTCTCATTTTTTAGTTTAATGATAACATTTAGCTATTGATCAGTAAGTAAATAAGAATAATCAAATTTTTATAATTCCCGAGTAT
Source organism: Ruditapes philippinarum (assembly GCF_026571515.1). Taxonomy (NCBI): domain Eukaryota; kingdom Metazoa; phylum Mollusca; class Bivalvia; order Venerida; family Veneridae; genus Ruditapes; species Ruditapes philippinarum. The sequence continues at coordinate 52,428 of NW_026854908.1, forward strand.
ATTTCACGCTAATTGTGAGACGAACCCTTAGTGACGTATGTATGGGCGCCGCCATTTTGAATTGGACGTCACGTCAGGTTACAACGTAAGTCAACGGGGAAAAATATAATTTTAGCATTTTGACCATATTACTGACTTTATGAAAAAAATAATATAAAAAACATGCCTAGAGATATTGACGTAAGGGTTAACATGACATTAATTTAAATGATTTTACTATTATATGTAATAAAAAATGCAATATTCAAATTTGGTTGGACAGACTATAGGTCAAATAATGTGTGACTTCGCTTAACATTAATTTGAAAATTAAAAATAATTTGATAATAACAGTTTTTTTGTTTTTTTTTTGTATCAGTTACATTCAGATAACTTGTCTAAATTGTCGAATAATTGACAAGTTTGGTATTTAAGTGAATTATATATCAATCTGTCATGACATAGTAGTATTCAGCTTGTATTTTTACCCTTAAAGGCGTATTATGCCTCTGAAATCCATTGCTTTTTAATTCTTTACAAATTCTTTTCAAACTGTTTAATTATGTTTAAATAATGAATTAAGAGAATGTTTAATGTTTTTCAACTGAAAAGGCAGCACTGAACATGCATGTTTTATGCATCACCGTCATATATATAATCAAACGTCCCTTGCACACAATTTCTTGTGTTACTCTGTCATTAATCTGCTATTAACCTCTTATAATTAAAAAGGCTTATACGGTTGGCCACCCGTTTAAACCGTACATACAACCGAACCAACCGTGGCGTTATCCGAGTAACACTGGGTTTATTCGAGTGTATCCGTGTAAGCCGTGTATGATTTTTAAAACTTTAAAGAACTGGTACGGATATCGTGTCCGTGAATGATTGTATAAGCGACCGTACAAGACCGCAAGATACCGTATAAGAGCTTATGAGACCGTATTTAGAACTGTTTTTGCAGTCCATTCCACGAGTGAATCCAACCTGATAATCTGATTAACTCCCAAATGTCACACGATCACGGTACGATTCACACACGTTTTTATACGATACGACCAATACGGTTCAAGTACGAATCATACATGACAGACATGGCATAGTACGGGTATACAAGGTCACACAGGACCTCGTACGGTCTTACACGGCCTCTACGTCAGCACGATCTGTATAACGAAACCCACAACTACCTGCTGCCACCCTCAACTGCTAGATCTACCCAGAGTACTTGCTGCATTACACAAGAATGCATCCAATTTATAAGGAAGGTTCCCACACATAGAAGGAATAAAGAAGGGCCATCCAGGCCCGCCGACCACTGCAACCTGCTAACAGTGCCGAGCCTGATGAGCTGGGGGACCCACCAATTTCTATCAGTCTTATGTATCATGTGTTCCAATTATCTTATCATTTCATCTCTTGCATCTGGGTTTGTTTTAAACGGCTACTTTTCACACATATATAGACGTTTCTGCGTTGTAAGTTTGAACATTTATGAAGCCTAACCATGATTATGGGTCAGTTTATATCAAACATTCACGAATCTGTGATAACTTGAGCATAACTCGAACAACAGTCAGCGGGACCCTGTTTAAACCCTGTGAAAGTCGAGTAAATCGAGTAAAAGTCGTGTTAAATCGTACTAGACCATGTAGACTGTACTTGGAACCGTACAACGATCGTATGTATTCGTATAAAAATCGTGTTCTAACCTTGCTTGACCGAGTATGTCCGTGCTTTGTTCGTACATACTCGTGCTACATTCGAGTCTTACTCGTACCAACTAATCCCCAGGCACGGTTAGAGCGCTAAATACTCGTACTAGACAATCCGTGTATAACCGAGTATACCGTATGGGAAACGTGTGCCCAACCGTGCTCTATGTGAGACGGACTTAACATAAAGGAGCAACCCATTTTTGTCAGCTAATATCAACTACTACATTATATACTGTATAATATAAATAACATTTCATATATATGTATTTACAATTAAAATACAAATTCGAAGCGATTAATGTAAATTACATGAATTAACTTTTCAACAATAAACTAATACATCGTTGCAAGGCAGGGGTCACTTGCTAAAGATAATTAGTGTTTGATATTATTTTTTATCCGATAGGATTGCTGTAATTACTATTTATCAAAATAACTTCAAACACATAATGTCAAAATGCTGCGTCATTCTTGACCAGTATAGCGTAGTAATTAACACTTACTTACAGCATACTTTAAATTTCTTTGTTAAGGGAAAAAACAATGAAAAAGTATGTCTTTAAAGTTTAAAATTGGATATAGCTTTAAGAGGTATAAAGTGGTTGATGGTAAAGGAAGTTTGAAAAAAAAATCCCTATAGTAATAAAATTTATGTGGTAAACCATCTTAACCATGATGTGTCTAATGATAAGAACAAAACATATTAAATTCCTGTAGAAATAAAACAAATGTTACAGTAAAATATTTTAAATCTTAACCAAAATCAGAATGCGAACGCCGATGGACAGCTTTCCATATACTTTGTGTAGTCGAGAGCAATGGACCAACATTTTCTACCTGACATGAGTGTACACGTCAAAAATCATTCAGTGAATGCGTGATTGTGTATAGGGTTACATCTTGTTTTCATCTGAAGTACACGTGACAGTTAAGTCGTTTAAAGTTAAAAATATATTTCAAGGAAGACTTGCATATTGAGCAATAACCGAGACTGACGGTTAAGCTTATACAAGCCAAAATGTTCAGAATGGAATTTTTTTACTTCCTGCAAAAAAACTTTAGAGTCAGGGCTGTACTTCGATGAGTGTACGCCGAGTGCCGGTTTTTGGCCGTAGGATCGCCAGAGACCTATGTATCAAATATAGCTATGTGCTATAACTATGGGTTTATGGGATATTTAAGCTTATTGTACTACTATTGTCTTTATCTATAGTTATGAAAATAACATCAAGTACATATTGAATGTAAGAGAAATAGCACGAAGTGTAACTTGTACACCGTTTCAAATAGTTCATAAGTTATTTGCTTTTAGAAAAACAAAACTTAGCCAGGTGTCTCTCTTGTAAAAAAGATGGGTTTTATTTCCTTTTGTAACAAATTTAGTTTTTTTTTTTGTTATTTTCTTTTGTTTCACCATATCTTAACGCGAGATATAATCAAGGAAAATATGCTTTAAAATGATCTGTATGACTTTAATACGAACACAACAGATTAAATGTTTAGTGTACCGAAAAGTTATTGTATTCACAGCTAAAATATAGTATCGCACGATCATTTAGCTTCCTTAAAATATTTTTTAATGTGTAATTATGTCAATGTTGTTGACAATAAATATTGTCTTTAACATTTTTGTTCTCAACTCTTGTCTTTCAATTTACATTCGAAGGGCATCTGAAGTCTTCCTCCACCAGTAAAGCTGGAACGTCGCGATATCACCTATACTGTGTCGATGTGACGTTAAACCCAAAACAAACAAAAAAGTATAGATGAGACTACGTATAAAAAAGAATATACAATGTATAAATATATCATTGTTTTCAGAAGTGTGCAATTTCTTTACTCAATAAAATAATACAGTAGAAACAATTTTCTGTAGTGATATATTTTGAAAATACTGGTATTCTTTTTTACGGTCAAATAAACAAAAGTTGAATTTACAAACTTATTCTCGTATAATATCTCATCATTTGTGCAGTATAATCATGTCGATAATAATTGACATTACGTCAAACAAACTGGCAGGGGTCACAGAGATAGGCCAATCAGCAATCTTTTTCATTTCCAAGCTATGATGACTGCGAAGTCCACCATTTTCCTTAGACAAGCTTCTTGTCTAAGACAGTGGTGCGGAAGTAATTAAGACTGATTTGTTTTCATTTTCTGTCAATTTAAAGCTTGTTTATCGCTATATTTATTAAGTTACCAAATATACTTACACATTGACAGATCGATGAAGTTAGTTTATTATACAAAAAGTCAATACATTTCTACATATAAAAAAAATAAGTACGAAACATTTATCTTGGCTATACCAAAATGCATTGAAAAAGGAAAAGGTTTAAACAAATTCACTTTTTTATTTCCATTCTATCTATTCATAATCTTATTACATATTATAATGTCCCAAAATTTCCAGATGTGACATGTTTTCGTTTATAACGCATAGCGTCAGCAGTAAAAATGAAAATATAATTAGCCGCTCATACGATCAGCGAATACAATAAAAAATTGGGTGAAATTATCTAACCTGAATTTTTCTATTTAAGTTCATTAAATTCAGATTAAATATTCAAATATATTTGCCTAATACCAAACTAATACCAATAACATCATGTCGGATGTATGTGAAGTTTATTTTAAAGAGAATAGCGTTGTATTTTGTCGTGAATCATATTAAATGTATGTTAACAATACATAATCATATAGCAAGTGCATGCAATTTTCTGAATCAATTTTAATAATCATGAACAAATTAATGTACAATGTATTATCTAAACTGAATTTCGCACATATAACCCGAAAAATGATATTAAATTTATTTGTGTCACTAATATAAAGTTACTGTTTTTGTTTCGCTACTTTAGTTTCAAAATAAAACGATCATAACATAATCATATACTTTTCTACATATAGTCGTAAGATATCATGATGTTTTGTCAGTTTTAAATTTTCATTAAGTCGACAAAAAAATAACACAATCTTTGGTAAACGTTTCATATGCATCATTAGTACGTGAATGCAGATATTTTTTTTTTACTTTTTTAAAATACCATAATATATTTATACATTGAATACTAGATATTCTGTTCAATAAACCATTAAAAGCATCAAATTTGTACATATACAGTAAAATTACAAGAAGAATTATCAGCATAGCACTTGCCTTACAAGCCTCAGTGGCAAACATTACTCAACTCATTGTTCCTCTTATTTTTATACTTGAACCATTAAACTTATATTTTCTTATATTTATGATAATACTATCATTTTCCTATCCGGCGACTTGATGCTTTAGCATCAAAATCTCTACATGTCTGTCTTTATATATGGTTTATATGCAATTTGTTGAGGGGGAAAAATTAAGATAAAAACTCATTGATGGACTGGCTACGTTACTAAATTATATTCAGAGAGTTATGAAAAACTGAACGTGAATATTTTAAAACTATAAACTGACTCATCATTTAAACATTCCTAACAAAACATTGACTAAGATTATTTTGTAACTTTTTTATACTATATCATCGAGAAATTCATTATGTTCAATACGGACTGTAAACTCCAGTAACGTTTACACTTAGTAAAGTTCTCAGTGAAATTAATATGTGTAATGGCACGGCCCCCACCCCCCCCCCGATTTGGTCGTTGGGGGATTTTTATTTCAATCGTTACAATGTTGAAACCCGAGTATGCTTATGCGGTGCTAGGGTGTTGGGGATAGTGCACTGCTATCATTATCTCTCTTTTTTTAACAACAATCGTATCTCTTCATTGTTCATCATTTTTTTAATTTCTTTAAGGTTCTTTTCGAGGGATCTAGCCCTATTCACTTCTTTTACATTATGTTCTTATAAATTAACATTACTTTTTATACTAAACATTTTGTATAAAAAAGTGCAATGACCACGTAAGATCATTAACATCCCAAAGGCAATTTGGTATATTGTGTATACTCGAGTAATTGGCATGCAATTTTCTCACTTCAGAACAATATACTATACAGAATGGTTATTAATTGGTATTCTTATCTATATGTGATGTGTATTCAAGCATCTAATATGTGTTGTCGAGATGGTGTCTATCGTTGTTTGTCGATCACATGTTAATTATTCCTATACTTGTAAAATTAGTATCTTCAGAGAATGTGGAGTATAAACCGAATAATGTGATTAGCGTTCGACTGCTACTGTTTTGACTGACTGCAGGAATACTTTCTGAAATCATTGAAAAGAGCTATTAGAATTCTATCGTTCGAATTATGATCGTGCATGGCAGGCATAGCGTGTATCCAACATATAGTGCTGATAAGAATTATCTTGTTATAACAAACAACATTCCTGTTCACAGGTTTTCTAACGTAGTGAGCTAGTAATGTTTTAAGTGATTGTTTAACAAATATTACTTCAACAAACATTGTTGAAAGGCATATAAAATGTGTATATGAATTTTTAAAGTTTACAAAATCACACAGTTTTTAGAAACCTTAAATTATTAATGTGAAATGGATAAATTAATAGAAAGTGTGATTTAAAGATCATGCCATAACAAGGTAGGTATACTGCTGTTATGTACTAATGTTCTTCACTGGTTTATTACTTATATGATATTGTAAAAAAGACTTGTTTAATTTTCAAGTACAATACTGAGATTTTTTATTATGTTTTTTTTTCCGCTAATAAAATATTTGTATTATAACGTTTTAAAGTAGTTTTGAAGTTTTGTGAAATAATGTCGATGAAAATGGATCATGTATCTAACACTTATTATTATCAAAACATGAATTGTTCTTCACTTGAACTCTGTTCTCATATTATAAAACAATTATGTCAAAATATTTGTTCCTACCATTTTTCTCATGTCTGGAACATCTAGGAAACCCTTGTTCTGTCAGAGATCAACAATTATTAATATTACATTAAAATATTTATTACAATTGCATTTTATTGCACTTTGCTATAAATATAGCAACGGCCTTAGATTAGAGTATTTAAATAGAAACATCTGAACGACATAACATGCAAATTATATCACAGAGTACGCAAAATAAGAAAACGTTTTTCTTTGAATTCCTTATCAGTTACAAATTATTTATCATTTTAGTGATTAACATGTCCGTGCTCTGCCTTGTGCCTGTCTTTTTTGTTTGGGTCCGCCTGGGCTCTTTGCTACTGGGTCTTGTTGCTGAGTCGTGTGGGGGTTGCGTTCATTGAACGCCGCCTTTCTTTGTTAATCTTGTTTATCATATTTCCATTCCAACTCGTAAAGTCTAAGAAACTGTTCGAAATAGTATGCATTAATAGTGTTTAACAAGTTGTAATGTGATTCAGTTTTTTATTGTTAAATTCAGGATAAATTGGATAAATAACACTTAGTTCTTAAAAATGATTCTGCTAACATGATAAAATTTTATATTTAAAACAAAAAAACTTGTAGGTTTTTCAGATTTGATATATATCGTATCAATAACATTTATGCCAAATCAATATTGACAGTTTGTATAACTTCAAAAATGCCGTTTACTTAAATGATTTTGAATGTTGATTCGGGTTATGTATATTACGTACATGACTGAATCAACCTTGAAAACCAATTTGATTTTCTTATCTTTATACATGTAAATATTTATAATAATGAAAAAATATTCTCGAATTCCACTTTGTATACTATCCTGCATGTCTTGAAGAACCGAAGAATGTACAAATTCCACACATTACTTTCAAACATGTCAAATGCATGTGTTATGATTCAAATGTCATCACTTCAAATAGTTTGAAAAATGATAACTTTATACTTATTTTTATTGCGCAGCGTTAACTTGACAGTTTGTGGCAATATAAAGTTGCTGTTTTTTTTGTTGTTGTTTTTTTTTTCATTAAACAATTTGCGTTATTATAAATCGTTTTACAAGTAATGACGAAATATAGCCTGTCTAACATAAATATAAACCTAGCAAACTCGGGTCTTATATTTATCATATCCAGACTACATAACCCGTCGGCAACTTGTATTACTGGTTGTTTTTTTAAATTTTTAATTAACATTAATTGGAAAGTAATCAATTACAGGTCTTCAATATAAAGAACACTGCATGATGGACCTGTAGGATTCAATGATTTTATTGCTACTATGCCGGGTAACAAAGATTAACAAGATAATTCTGACCATAGTGTTAGCAGTATGTACATTCTATGTAGGTCAGTATACATTGTTTGCATTGTTAACCTTAGCTTATTGCCAAATATAATAAACTTAAATAATGTCAAGCATTTTGTTTACCAAACAGTTTCAACGTTAGACGTTGTTTTATGAAATATTTCTATATAATAATGTTAATTTTTCAATAATTAAATTAAATTAGTACCTTTCAATTTCTAAAAGATGTAAAAGGTGCTTTGAGATCAGTAAAATGAAAATGTCGACATGAAACATGAAATAAACCTTTCGATCCTAAATATTGTATACTGAAACAACAATCATTAAACTTATACACTTTCAAATTACGTTTTTTGTATAATTATATTTTTGTCATAAAGTTTTGGATTATGCGGCTTGTTAAAATTATACAGCTATTCTCACGTGTAATAAATTCTTCATTATCTGCAAATTAGTTTAGATTTTAAAAAGAAAATGAACTTCATTTCAATTTATATTTTTCCTTTTAGTGAATGGTCAGCAATTGCACTGTTGGCATTGCGTGGCAGACGACTGTTCTAAAGACCCCAGTGATAATTATAAAGCTTCCGAAAAATTATGTAGTGCTGGACAATCATGTCAGGTAAGATGTTCATTGATTTGTAATTATAATGGACTCACCCTTCATTCCTAATTAGGCCTGTTTGAGGGCGGATTTCAAAGCTAAAAATTATCCAGTCAAAAATTCCGTTTTGACAGAGTGAATGTATACTAATTTAAACATGGCTGTCAATATAACTGAAGTTAATATCGACTTATGTTATATTTTGCCATGTAGTTTTTATTAGAAGCTGATTTAAATCAGACTGACATGGCTGTATAACAGTGTCATAGGTATAACAGTATCCGTGGTGTAAATATATCGTACTGTATTTCCTATGAATAAATTCGCTGAATAAAACAGTTTTAAAAATCTAATTATGTTTCGCTTTATACGCTTATTCAGTTTATGAATTAATAAGAAATAGATATCTATATGTATATAGATTTTATTTGTAAAGTAAACTTTGAGCAAGGCATGTTTGAACAACATTTACATTAAGTTGTTGCGTATTTTTACGAAAGACCGGTAGGGCCATGTCAACTTCATAAATTCCCGATTTCATCTTCATAAATTTACAATTAAAACTTCGTGAATTCCCATTTTCAAAATAGGGAATTCACGATTCACGATTCAACTTCGTGAATTCACGACTTCAACTATTTCAACTTCATGAATTCACGATTTCAAGTTAAGGAATTCACGATTTCAACTTCATGAATTCACGATTTCAACTTCACGAGTTCAACTTCGTGAATTCATGAGTTCAACTTTACGAATTCACGATGTCAACTTCATCAATTCACAATTTCAACTTCCTGAATTCACGATTTCAACTTCACGATTTCAGCTTCATTTTGTGAATTCGTGAAGTTGAAATCGTGAATTCGTGAAGTTGAAATCGTGAATTCTTGAAGTTGAAATCGAGAATTCATGAAGCTGAAATCGGGAATTCATGAAGTTGAAATGCCCCCACCGGTCTTTCGTATATTTTTGTAAGAAATAGTGATTCACTACGTTGAATATTTCAGAAAGTTTATTTTGAAATGGAGGAAGAGAATGATGATGGAGAATTCATTGCCTTACACACATCAACTGTTCGGGGATGCTCTCATAACTGTATAGAAAGAAATGATTTTGTAAATTGCACGAAACAATTAAAAACATCACGTGGTTGTGTTCGTAAAAATTGTTGTGATGACGATGATTTGTGCAACAGTGCTAATGAAACTTCACATAATTTAATTTATTATATGATATTGTTACTGTGTCTGTTTAGAATACGTTCATTTATTTTCTTTATGAGAACTTTGTAGCCTCTGGAACCAGTTTCCAAATAGCTCGATTTCTTTGTTGCTGGTGTTGTTTTCTTCAACTGTTTATTACTTTTAAATAACTTTTTGTCCTCTATATGTATGTCCTCTGTATGACGTCCTCTATATGTATGACCTCTATATGTGTCCTGTTTATATGTACATTATGTCCCCTATATGACGTCTTCTATATGTATAGCCTCTATATCTAATTACTCTATATGAAGATCCTCTATATGTAGATATGGCTCACATTTATTAAACGTATAGTAGAATAAAAAAAAGTTCATTTTGTAGGTTCGAGTGTATAATGAAGTCTACATCGAAAACTTTAAGGATAATATTTGCTAGATTAGTTGACTTAGCATTCAGTTTGGTAAATGTTTTAAATACATTTTCTTCCTTAATTAAACTGTTAATCATTTCAAATATTGTTATTTCTAAATTTTGTTATTGCTTAGGCTTCAGTTATGACCGTACTTTTCTTTTTACATTATGTATATTTGCAAGTGCATTTGTATTGCTACCCTCGTTTTGCTTTATAATTATTCAATGTTGAACTCACAGGGTTTGGTCTGCTAATAAATGTTCTATAGAAGACTGACATTGTAATTATGATATTTAGTAACACTAATTCATAAATAAGAAATAAATAATTTATCCAAACTAACTTTATACATGTATATTGAATATCTCAATGATTTTTATGAATTTTTAAACAGTTCATCTGATAACGTTAACACAGTGATCATGTCGATCATTGTATGTTACCTTTGTTACATGTATTATAAATAACATTAATTTATATTAAGTCATGTTGTAATCCAAACGTATATAAATCTAATAGGCTTTGGTATAATTTTAAGGCATTTTAATAATAAAACTTACGCATTGTCCGTTCAAAACCACAGATCGATCTTCTAATTAAACTGACATGGCTAGCAGGTGTTCAAAATTAATCCTTCGAAAAGAGCTAAATATTTTACTGGCCTTAGACCTTTCCTAACGGAAAATTTATAGTCAGGCCCGTATATACATCGCAAGTAAGCCGTGTGTTGGTTGTTGGTTTATTGTTGGCGTTCGTCTTACTATACCACTCTATAATCAGCTAAATAGCAAATGAGTTTGGAATAAAAAGAATATAAGTCAATAGTCATAATGATGATTTACAGAAACTTTCTCCATGATTTACCTGAAATATTTCTATAATGACATGTACGAGTTTATTTCAGAAGTTTAATAAAATACATTGGCTGATACATTGTGCCATTCCCCTTCTTATATTTTCAGCATGTTTGAACATTTATTAACGCCAGCAAAGCATTTTAATCATTTATCCCATAAAACATTTGAATGTAATATCAATCTTTTAAAGAAACTGCAATATAAAAATTACAACTCCTAAAATGCCATTGACTGAATTATGATGATCATACCGGAAACATAACGGCAAATATTGTCAATAAAATACTTTTATCTGCATGAATTATTGCGCTTAATGTTATGTTGCAATACTTCTCATCTAAAGTGTTTGCCATTTCGACTTTAAAGAGATTTAATAATGTAATATATGAGCTAAATTGCATCTTAATATGACTAGAATCAATAAGAAATTGTGATGAAATACTGAGATTATTTAATTGGCCATTATCGATATGTTAATGTCCGGGAAACAGTAGTCTATACATGCATTGAGATAGATAGCATCAATTTTAGAAACACACATAGAGAATGATTATCACATAGTTTTACAAGTAGTACAATCGGACCCTGGTTATATCATTTTTGTCAAAATACTTTTCAACATTATAAATGATACTTCGAACAGTGGTAAGTGACAAACACTATGTGAAATACAACAAAAGGATCATATAACAGAGCATAATGTTATAGTGTGATCATCTAACAAAGTGATCATATAACAGTGTGATCATGTAAGAGAGCGATTATTTAAAAGCGTGCTAATGTAACAACGTGATCAAAGGACAGTGTGATCATGTACAAGAGCAGTAATGTGATAATGTGATCATGTAATAGAGCGAATACATTTTCTATAGCGTGCTTATATAACAAAATAATCATAAGATAGTGTGATCATGTAACAGAGCAATTATTTAATAGTGTGATCATGTTACAAAGAGATCATGTAATAGTGTGGTATTGTAACAAAGTGATCATATAACTTTCTGATCATGCAACAAAGCGATTGATTTATAGTGTGATCATGTAACAAAGAGATTATGTTATAGTCTGTTCATGTTACACAGCGATAATATCCAGATATAATCCAGAACATGACTAGGGCATACTATATACAATCATGAATGTCCCATACAGATGAAAATATTATATATCACGCCCGTTTAACTCACAACGAGTGAAAAATGTCCATCGGTAAAAATGTTGTGAGCATCTTCCGTTCCTCGTTGTGAGCACCCATCTTTGACGTGTGACACGATAAACAAGGTGAGTTTTTCATAATTTTTGAAGATTACAGACATTTATGTAAAAATATCGAAATGCAGTTAGCTATAGCGATGTGTTTTCCGAGTATGCACATGTAAAGATATTGCCTGTTGGTGGACAATTTGATGGAAATACCGTGCGACGCAGTCACTCGGGGTAGCTGGAAAACTGGAGACAACTTCTCTTTGGACCTAATTTAACATTGAAAACGTCGATTCTGGTGACGTTTTGTGCATTCTTACCTAACACAGATGCCCAAAAGTCTTCAGCGTAAATTATTATCTGAAAGTCTTCATAGAAACGAAGATATACCCTTTTTTGCTTTAATCCTCGTTGTGAGCACCATAACCTCGTTGTGAGCAAGACAAGCGCAGTGCGTGTATGGTTTTAATATGTAATTCAGATGATGAAAATATAATTTTCAATCTACCACAGCAATTAAAACGTTTTTGCACAGCAGCATTTCTTTGCAAGACGTTGTGCATACCCCAAAGGGAGGCATATTAGTTTTGAACTGTCCGTCTGTCACTCCGTCAATCTGTCCGAAAACTTTAACATTGGCCATAACTTCCTTATTAGTATTAGTTATTTGAACACAACATCCCTTAGCACCTTCCTACGGACCTGTATTTTTTTTTACCTTGACCCCTGAATGGCCTTTGCCTTGAAGGTCAAATTGTCCAAAAACATTTAGGATTGGCCATAATGTCCTGGCATAATGTTTAGGCACAACACATCTTTGGACAAGGCCTTTCAACTATCCTATATTCTTTTGACCTTGACCCCTGAATGACCTTCACCTTGAAGGTCAAATTGTCCAAAAAATTCAAAATTGGTCATGACTTCCTTATTAGTATACGGACTCTACTCATATTTTGAAACAACACCCCTTTAGGCAAGATCTTCAAACTGATCTGTATTTTTTTACCTTGTACCGTGAATTACCTTCTAGAACATCCAAAAACTTTAACATTGGTCATAACTTCTTTATAAGTAAGTGGAATTAATTCATATTTGGACACAATGCCCCTTTGGACAAGACCTTCCAACTGACCTATATTTATTTCACCTTGACCTTGAATTACCTTCACATTGAAGATCTAATTGTCCAAAAACAAATAATCTATCTGGTCCATAAATCAAAGGACAAAGCACCACTTCAGGGGCATTGTCAACTTACCGTGATAGTTTTTGTTTTACATAACTTGGTCAGTCTTCAGCTCAGGATAAACACATGTATGTGTGTATCACACAGATTGTGAAATTGTTGAAATATTCATAAACAACCCGTGATGTTCACTTGTGCCACACTAGAGTATACGAAATAAATTTAAAATACCTGATTTACCTCCACTGATTAGTTCTTCTGTTAATCTGATGACTTGTGAATATGAAGAATAATTTTCAAAAAAGAAAAAAAAGAACTATTGCAAGAAAAACTATTGTACAAAAACGTTTTGATTGCTTTTGGTAGATTGAAAATTGTATTCTTGCCATTTGAATTACATATTAAAACCAGACAAGCACTGCGCTTGTCTTGCTCACAACGAGGTGATGGTGCTCACAACGAGGATTAAAGCAAAAAAGAGTATATCTTCGTTTCTACGAAGACTTTCAGATAATAATTTACGCTGAAGACTTGTGGGCATCTGTTTTATGTTAGAATGCACAAAACGTCACCAGAATCGACGTTTCCAATGTTAAATTAGGTCCAAAGAGAAGTTGTCTCCAGTTTTCCAGCTACCCCGAGTGTCTGCGTCGCACGGTATTTCCTCAAATTGTCCACCAACAGGCAATATCTTTACATGTGCATACTCGGAAAACACATCGCTAGCTAACTGCATTCCGATATTTTTACATAAATGTCTGTAATCTTCAAAAATTATGAAAAACTCACCTTGTTTATCGTGTCACTCGTCATAGATGGGTGCTCACAACGAGGAACGGAAGTTGCTCACAACATTTTTACCGATGGACATTTTTCACTCGTTGTGAGATAAACGGGCGTGATATATGTACTATAATGTGTGAATTTTAATACTCCATTATGTAATTATAACGAGTTTACTTGTATTATGATATTAACATATACAAATTCTCAAAGTGACAATGTGTCTTTTTTTAATTATGCTTTTTATTAATGATAATGTTGTATATAATGTATCACATTGATGAGACTATGATAAAGAATTAAATGATAAATAATAAATATAATAGTGTGATCATTTAAAAAAGTGATCATTTAACAGAGAGATTATGTTGCTATACAGTAAAAACCCCTCTTATTAAGACCACCGACGGGACTTAAACAAAGTTGTTTTATTTGCTGAATGACATTGTGGATAATTGTGTATATAGTTTACTTCAGCCATTTTGTATATATTTATGAAGAAATTAAAAACAATTCTCATTGGTCTGGTTTCAGTGTTATATGGTGTACATAATTCACCTATCAAATAAGAAATAAGTTCTCCATAAAATAAATGTGCAGACAACAACATTTAACCTCTCTAAATTATACAAGCAACAAACTTGCCATCTAGGTAGGTGTTGACTTTAAAATCAGTGGTCTCAATAGTGTGTTAAAATAAGAAATGAAACAAATAATTCGGACTGAAACTGGTGGTCGTAATAGTGGATAAGCGGGTTGTCTTAATCCTGGAAAATGTTACCTTTGAAATAAAGAACAGCAAATTGCGTTCTTTTAAAGATTGGTCTTAAGTCGTGCTTCTTCTGTAGTGTGATGGTGCAACAGAAAGATTAGGTAAGAGTGTGATCATGTAACAAAGCGATTATGTAATAAAATAACTATATGAACAGTTGACAACGAATTTTCGTACAATTATATTCCTTTTTAACTTTACAGTATAAAGATGTGCATTATGATCATCCATTGGTATAATTGATCGAAAATTATCTTAATTGTATACAAAATTGTCTTTACACTAGTTCAAAAACGGTCGTTGACTGACTTAAATTGGAGATACCGGAAATATAAGAGAAGATACGATTAATTCAAGCATTTTACTTGGATGAAATATTATGCTTAATGTAATATTATACATTGAAGTACTCTTCATGCAAACTTTGCCATTTCTGTACTTAAATAAATTTAACATCGTAATTTAAAGACATAAACTACATCGTCATCAAATATCAACCAATATTGCGCTGAAATACAAAGAAATTTTTATTGAAAAGCTTCAAAGTGCTCAAGCAGCTAACGTTATTGCCATTTGATCAATGTAGATGCAGTTGAGAAGTCGAAAATGTGCTAAGATCTATGAAGCGTCACCATCTCGTATGTTCAGATGTGTTTCCCTTCATTTTATGCCAATTTTTGATATCGTTAATGATAAAACTGTATGCCATGTGCTCAAGGTAATTATGTAGGACCATCGAATTATTATCCAAGAAACGTTAAATGGATATTGTTTGGCAACATTGACCCGAGACATTTGAATATTCAACAAGGCAGTCTGAAGGACAGCTAAATCCGTTTCCGCAGCGGACATGAATGTGTACTACTTGTGCTTTAACAAACCATGACCTTTATGGTAATTATTTGTGCTAAGTTATTTAAAATCTTCCATAAAGTCAAAAAGTTATGGAGAACATTTAACCTTGACCTTGAGGGGGTAGAAACCTGAATGTTGGGCTGTCATAATGGTGATGATTTCTGTCAAGTCATCTTAAAACATTGCAGCGTTTTAAATGTTATGGAGCGGAAACGAAATGTAGGCTTTTTTAACACTTAACCTTTAAGTGACCTTGACCTTGGAGGCAGCAGCCCAATTATTGCGCTCTGCACATCATCTCATAATGGTGATCATATGTGCCAAGTTATTTTCTTTTTTTTTCAGCAGTTTAAAAGTTATGGAGCAGACACAACATGTACACTTTTAACCCTTGACCTTTAAGTGTGACCTTGACCTTGGGGTAGCAACCCAATTATGGCGCTCTGCACATCGCTCATAATGGTGATCACTTGTGCCGAGTATTTTAAAAAAGTTTAAAAGTTATTGAGCGGACATGAAATGTAGACTTTTTAACACTTGACCTTTAAGTGTGTTTTTGACTTTAGGTAGCAACTCAATTATTGCGTTCGGCAAATTGTGTCATAATGGTGATCATTTATCAGTTATTTCAAAATATTTACAGCGGTTTAAAAGTTATGGAACCGACACGAAATATATACATTGAACACTTGACTTTTAAGTGTGACCTTGACCCTAGAGGAAGCAACTTAATTATCGCGCGCTGCACATCGTCTTGTAATGGTGATCACTCGTGCCAAGTTATTTTTTTTTAAAAATCAGCGGTTTAAAAAGTATGGAGCGGACACGAAATGTAGGTTTTTTAACACTTGATCTCTAAGTGTGACTTTGACCTTGGGGGTAGCAATTCAATTATTGCGCTCTGCACATCGTCTCATAATGGTGATTTCAGCGGCTTAAAAGTTATGGAGCACCCCCACCCCCGATACCCTGGCCTGATTTTTTTTTCACATTGAGAGAAAACATTAGCAAAACTGGTTAAACTGGATAAGTGAAAGTCACTAAGTCCTTGTTTATTGGAACCTGGACCATAAAATTCTTTCAGTCAAATTTAGGCAATTTGTCAACATAAAGGTTTAGACCATACATACATGCAGACAACTCTGGGTTAGTGTAGATCTTCATAATACTGAGTAAATAAGCCTAAGAAAAGAGCCACTTACTCTTAGTAGATCTAGATGCATGTACTTGTAAATTATAAATACTCCCCTTGAATGTGATGACTTTTTTCGTATATATATATTCAGCTTGTTTTATCTCTTTAATCTATATATATATATATATATATTCACACATATCTTCACTTACGGGGCCTATTTATAAGACCGAGTTGAGTGGCATTATTTCATGCAGTCAGTTTTTATATATGCCACTATGTAGGCATATAATGACATTTCCAAACAACAGAACTAAGGGGTACTAAGTTATATATATCAACTATATATTTAATTTTACCATAGGTGAAAACATATTGACCAATAACATAAAACCCCATTAAAAATATATACATTTGTGGGACATATATCATTTACTACTAAAACCGGCCTACGGGCACTATGTTAGAAGGGTAGCCTACGCCCCCATACATCGTTTTAAACATGCCAGAGTTGCGAGGCCTTATGTATGCCCCACATTAAATATAAACCCCACAAGTATGGTCTCAAATAGACCGATGCCCCGTAAATGGAGGAATGTGACTGTATATATATACTGAAGCTTAGGCGCTGTAAATTTTAATAAAAAAGCCTTTCTTATGCATCGCTTTTTGGGGGTTTATGTTATAAGTAAACAGAGGTTTTTCCTGACTATAGCAGAACTATTAAGGTGCATTCTTTCAAAATCATATTGTTTGTCATAGGTTAAGTTTTCTTTCTGCCACTGTTGCAGAAATAATATGTAAGTGCTGTGAAAAAAATATGTAGACACTTCAATTTCAAAATGTGCGCAAACTGTCCTTAACCGAGCTACACAGAAATAACTCTTTGATATCAGCGTGAAACTTATTGAAGGTCCGTTTATCCTGAATGTAGATATAACATGATTTTAGATTTTCATAAAAACTACCTTTTAATATTTTTGTTTACATGGACCAATTAATACGTTGGTAGTACGAATTTCTACTGTAAATTCATCACAAAGTTAAGACAACCTATCGTGCCTAATAACTCTTTTTCCAGCTTCCCAGTTATCCTAATGACTCTAGTGTTTCTATGAGCATAGTCATTTTATCATTCATGTCTAAACCTTTATCCAAATTTCTATGCTTATTTACTAGTATATTGGAAAAACAATTAAAAATCATGTCGTGACCGAAATATTTGGGAAATACATGCAGTTTAAAAATTAGAATGAGCCTATAAAGTACTTTGAACTCACTTGATTGCAATCTAATCTATATTGTAACGTCACGTGACGCTTGGGCAAATAGGCAGACTATGTACAATATCCTTCTGTCGACCTTAACGTCACTTGATGATATAATATTTGATTTCAGCGAAGTGGGTTTAAATGTGTCTTTTTTTTATTTCATAAAAGGTTTATTTGATTATTGGTGAATAAGATCTAAATACTTCTAACTCTATGTATAATTTAGGGCTAGGAGACGGTGCACTGAATTTTTCGCCCTATACTAGTATATGCTTTAGTAAATTTATCACATCTAATATGAAAAACAAGATCAACAAGGAACGGCGGCGTTCAATGAATGCAACCCTCACAATGCCCAGCAACACAGGACCACCGGCAAGGAGCACAGCAGGACACCAAACTGAAGTAATACAGGGCACAAGGCAAAGCACCGGGCGGGTGATTCCTTTATTATTACATAAAAGGAAATAATAGAAACCGAGAAGAAATTACAAAGACAATTACTTTATAGGTCTACAAAAGTAACTGAGTGTAGGGGAGAAAGGGGGGCAAAATTAAAATAAAACAAAACTAGAGGGAAAAGTAAGATACTTACCGTAGACGAGAAAACAACAAGAAGGGACACAAAAGTGTAAAATAGTATGAAACAACAAAGACATACATCCGAGGAACGCATAGGGGCACCGCCTTGGAACAGCTAAGACTAAATTCTGGACACAACAAATCCGGTACAGGAACTAAATGACTATAACTTTTATTAACAATACTACCAAACTCAATTTAGCACAAAAATAATACATTAGCCCTTAGATTTTTTTTTTCAGCAGCTTTTACTTCTTGTAATCACTATAAAATAATCTAATAACAACTTGGGTGTATTCTGATGCATAGTACTTCCTGAAACCTTCCACCTAAAAATGAAGTCCTGCAAAGATAAAAAAAAAATCAAAGTACTCCTAATAACTTTAAAGTCTAAAGTTCTGCAAACAGAATATTTTCTTGGGAGGCGTACTGGAGATAATATAAGTCTTAAACCATCGGAATCATTCGTGCCGGCGTCTTGGTTAATTTAGCTTCGTTGTTTTAATTGCATGTACGAATATGTTATATTAAGTGATATAAACATATTTAGTAGATTTTATCATGTTTTCATCAACCTAATCAAATTATTAAAGATAATTCATGCGAAACAAAACTGTAAATAATAACACGAGCGGTTAGCCAAACTATTGCATTTAGACTCATTAAAACGTGAAGGCCGTCCTCAGCCGCTCCTATAAAGTTTAACTGACATCAGGCGTGTTATTCATCTTATTTATCTGTCGTTCGTTCCATCGTAGTATCTTCAGAGGTACATAATAGGATTACCAAGATGAAAAAGGTATCTAAGAAGAATAACCTGTCTTCAATAGTAAACAGTTTTTAGCTACCTATGCCCTTAAGAACTGCATTCAAATGGCATGACTGGCCAGAAATACATGAATACGTGAAGACAACGATCAAAAAGGGACAGCGCCGTAGACCAGCCAGCAAACCAATCCAATCGAACAGAAACCGGAAAAACACGGGAATGCACAAGTACGGAATTGGGAACAACAAAACGACAATAGAATAACACGCACGAACCATGAGTGGCAGAGTTAATGTTGGAGACGGATTAAAAGTGAAAGGGAAAGCAGAGAAGAAAAGGTGAAATTGGAAGTCGATCCAATGATTAAAGAGATGATGAATTTACTGAATCGGCGATCGTCAATACTTACAAATTTTGACAAAACTTGTCTAAGGTTAAACAAAATTTAAAAATTGCACGCTACCGCATGTTTTTTTTTATCTCAAATGGATGAGTCTGTTTTAACTTTAAATAGATTAATGTTGTCTTTATCACAGAACTCCAAGACTTGTCAGAAACGGTATAATATGCACAATATTATTCTATTAAGAAAATTGATCGTCCACCTTGTCACTATTAACTATTAAAATACATAAGATTGCATTTTTGTATTCATGTAATTACTTTATCTTAGTGGTTTGGTAGTTATTGTTTTGTTTTATGTGTTTAAACTCGTGTGACAATCTTGTGACAATATCATTAGATATCAGCTATCACATTACTCTCAACAGGAAGATATAATATATAATTATCATGATCACGGCAAATAACGTTCTATCATAATAAGATACAACTACAACAAATAGATTTTTTTATGTCATCATTATCATCATTATTTAATCGAATATCGTGTTGTTGTTGGTCTTCCTGGCTGTATTTTTCCTTGTGTTGTTTTTCTTTATCTACATCTTCTTCTACTTCTTGCTCTTTTTGTTGTTCTATTTTTTGTTCAAAGTTATCTAAATCTAAGATATCACCATCCCCGTATTCTACAAGCTTTTTTGGTGGTTGTAGTTCTAGTTCTTCAAATACATCCAAATCTTTCAATGCATCATGGTTATAATCAAATAAGACAAAGATATCACCATCCTCGTATTTTACATGCTTTTTTGGTGGTTGTAGTTCTAGTTCTTCAAATACATCAAAATCTTTCAATGCATCATGGTTATAATCAAATAAGTCAAAGATATCACCATCCTCGTATTCTACATGCTCTTTTAGTCGTTGTTCTTCTTGTTCTTCAAATACATCCAAATCATTCAATGTATCATTGTTATAATCAAATAAGTCAAAGATAGCACCATCCTCGTATTCTACATGCTCTTTTAGTCGTTGTTCTTCTTGTTCTTTAAATACATCCAAATCATTCAATGTATCATTGTTATAATCAACTAAGTTATGTCCATGAAGTGATCCTATACTTGATGCTCGACTTTCTCTATTAGATTGAATGAAACCGGAAAGTGCAACTGAGTATGCATCTGAGAAGTCGGTATAAGGAATTTTGTTTATGTCGTAGTAAAATGTATTAGAATCACTGTCCCTCGGTGCCTTTAAAAGCAAATGCGCTGTATCGTCTGAGAACCTGTTTTTGTATTTTTGAATTTTATTTTGTAACCAGGTACAAATTGTTAAACAATCTTCCTGGGCGATATCGAATGGAGATCCATTAAGTTTGCATAATATATTGTCATCAAAGTTTCTGGAGACATATAGTAAAAGATAATCTAAAATCTGTAATAAACATTCTGATTCTTTGCAGTATCCAGAACAAGAAAAATGATGTTTTATTGTAGCAACTTTAACCATATACGTTGAAATTCCAGCTGATGGAATATTTTTTCTTAGTTCTTCGCCGTCGCCATCTCCATTTATCATATATTTAAGTACTCTGTATACGCACCGATGTCCATCTGACAGAATATATTTCATACAATGCAATTCGGTCTCAGTAAAAGAGATCTCATTCGTAATTAAATAGGCATTGACACGCAGAACTTCATCTGCAAACTCATCAATATTACATACACATTTTATTTTAGATTCAAGATGTTCGTCAAATATTTTAAAAGCAGGTACGATATCAACTGAAATCGATGTACTGTCTGTATCATCATACTTGTTTACATAGGTAAAAAGCAGCTTGGATGCAGGCCCTTGTTTTTTCATGTAATAATTAAATTTGACACAGTGTTGATTTGATCTATGTTCTAACTTTCGGTTACTGAACTGTTCATAAAGTACTCTTTGAATGTCATCGTGGAGCTTATTGAGTGTGAAATAATGTTTTTTCCACTTTGAGTCTTCCACTGGTCCCTAAACATTGAATGCAGACAAAACATATATAAAATCAAATTCATCTGGAAAAATGATTTTCGTATCTTCATAAAAACTTCCAACCTTTAATATCTTCTCTCCGTGTACATCAGAACGTTGGTAGTTTGGATTTTGTGATGAAAATTCATTACACAGACTTTCTATTGAGTTTTTTAGTACACTGTCAAGTGTGTCAACTATATGTTTAACTAGCGTCTCTATTGCAAGTTGTATGTATACAGTCGATTCACTATTCAAATCCAACTTTTTATCTAATTTTGTATTATTGCTTATGTCTGAGAACGAGTCAAGATTCATTTTGTAACTGGCCCCAAACCATATCGGCCCCTGTGCAAAAATACGCCCCTAGACGTTTCGGCCCTTTTCCGCGAGACGTTTCGGCACATTTTTTATTACAGTTTTATTTAAGTATAAAAGGCACACAAACAATAATGACACTTTAATCCTTAATTGATAATCCATTATAGATCTATCGATCGCTTTAACTATTTAGATAAATGCTTTTTTTCTAGGTATTACAATAAATACACTTAAATAAAGACACTTAATCTTTAATTTATAAGACAGTTGACAAATTGCAAAACCTTTTTGATTTACAAAGTTGATTACAAATATATTTCAAAAATCATAATCTTTTGATCTTATGGCATGTTAAACGTTGCAATATTCAATAAATTAAATTTGATCTATATCCAATATTTATATTGTATAACTCTAATTTTATATGCTATACCATAATATTTATTCTGTCCTACTAAAAATATTTGTTCATCAAAAAAAATTTGTGTGCGTTAATTTTCTATATACATAGTATATGTTCTATATTTGAAAATATATATTGCATAATATATAAAATATTTATTAGATTCTGTACTGAAAAATATTTATTCAATAATTTGAATCATGGGATAGAACACTTGGCATACTAAGCCCGCTTATAAAGTAAGCATGGATTTCTGAAAAAAGCGTTATCATCCTGATAAACTATAGTGTAGCCGAAATGATCAGCATATAATAACAATAACATTGTGTCTATTGGTCTATAAAAAAGGAATTGCACGGTGTGCGTGTAATAAGTTGGAAAAGTACATATGTGAGCTCCAGTCTCACTAGGTGTTTCCGGTAAAACATTAAAACATAAAGTAAAATTCAGTCATAAACTAACTGACAGCAGCAAACCGCCATATTTTATCCACCGCTTCTGTGACAAACTGCTATGAACCAACCGCTTCTGCAAAAGCTATGGCCAGTGTGATAATAATTGCATTAATAGTTATCATTTTAAATTCCTTACTTAGAGTTGATTGCATAGTCCCGAAGCTACTGTCGAACATAGTTTATTATGCTCCCCGAAAAATTTCGGGGGAGCATATAGTCGGCGCCTTGTCCGTCTGTCCGTCCGTCCGTCTGTCCGTCTGTTTTTCTTGTCCGGAGCATAACTTGAAAACCCTTGGAGATAATTTGTTTAAACTTCATACAGTGGTAGAGGGCATTGAGGGGGAGTGCAGTGTCAAAGAACCATAACTCTTTTTTGCCCGGTTTTTGAATTATCTTCCCTTAAAGAAAAATCTTGTCCGGGGCATATTTCTAAAACTATAAGAGATATCAACATGAAACTTTGTAGGTGAATAGATCTCGATGGGTACATGTGCAGTGCATAAGAACAATAACTATTTTTGTCCTAATTTTGGAGTTATTGCCCTTTGTTAATTTCAACACTTTGAACTTTGTCCGGAACATAACTCTAAAACTATAAGAGATATCAAAATGAAACATTGTAGGTAGATAGATCTCATTGAGTAGAAGTGCAGTGCAAAAGAACCATAACTCTGTTAAGCCTCATTTTTGAATTATCTCCCCTTATAGAAAAATCTTGTCCGGGGCATAACTCTTAAACTATAAGAGATATCAACATGAAACTTTGTAGGTGAATAGATCTTAATGGGTAGATGTCAGTGCATAAGAACAATAACTCTTTTTGTCCTAATTTTGGAGTTATTGCCCTTTGTTAATTTTAACACTGAACTTTGTCCGGAACATAACTCTTAAATTATAAGAGATATCAAGATGAAACATTGTAGGTAGATAGATCTCATTGAGTAGAAGTGCAGTGCAAAAAAAAAACATAACTCTGTTAAGCCTCATTTTTGAATTATCTCCCCTTTTAGAAAAATCTTGTACTGGACATAGCTGTAAAACTATAAGAGATATCAACATGAAACTTTGTAGGTAGATGTATCTCAATGGGTAGATGTGCAGTGCATAAAAATCATAACTCTGCCTTGCCTAATTCTGGAGTTATTGCCATTTGTTTATTTTTACTTTTTGAAGTTGTCAGGAACATAACTCGGAAACCATAACAGATATCAACAAGAAACTTTGTAAGTTGATAGATAACAGTGATTAGAAGTGCAGTGGAAAGAACAGTAACTCTGCCTTTCCTAATTTTGGAATTATTGCACTTTGAACTTTTTCCAGGGACATAACTCTGAAACTACAAGAGGTGTACTTTCCTGTGTCCAAAACCTATTCGGGGAGCATCACCCGGCTCAAACCGGGCTCTTGTTATGTCCGCAGTCAATCGCCTGTCACTTTTCAACGTCTCTCTCGGCGATTGACGTTACCAACGTCCTTGAAAATTTCTTCTTTCTGCCTCTCCCTTATTTTTCTCTTTTCAATTTCTCAATCACCTTTTCTTTACTATTTATTTCAGTCAAAAACTGTGCTGTAGCTACCTTAACCATTTCTCTTTTTCCGTAATCCCTTTCTATGTTTTAGACAGTTTCTCAACTTACTTTTGACACAATTTCTTATTGATCGAATTTCGTGACGTTCCGACGGCATAATTGTAACGCAAGTTTTTCTTTTGCAAGTGACATAATTATGAATAGTGATTGCAAAGATAATTGTGGTTTAAATTAAGTCATTTTTTTCTGACAACGCCAATGGCTAATGACGTTTCGGCGTATATTGAACTCTAATTGTGTCATATTGCAAAATATACGCTTCATAAAGCGCCTACTCTCAACTCAAATTTATGCACTGCGCCGGGTGTGCGTTGCCATGTTTTTTTAATTTGCTGTTACGTACAAGCTATTTGTGTTATCAAATCAGATATGGTATAGCTTTCCGATTAATTGTGATAAATATAACAATAAGTGATAGCTTGAAAAGTCTTCAATTGACAGCCCCAGACCGGTTTATTTTTGATCATTCCTCGTATGTCCTGAAGACTTTAAAATCTATTTTCCATTTTTAGACATACCTATATATTTATAAGGAGAATTAAGCCTATGCACTATATACAAGTGGCATTTACAGTGACGCTGATCATTTTCACAGTCTGTGAAATTAGGGTTTTTGTTGTCATGCGGGCAACGAATTCAAGAAAATCTGGTTGTCCGAAGTAAAACTGGTTGTGAGAACATCTCAAAGCAATTATTAATCAAATCTGCGAACTTATCTTCAGTGAGAAAAAGTCATAAATGTAAGCAAACTAATTGTATTTCATATCTTGCATTTTATCACTATTCGTTGGCGTTTTCATGAATACTTTCTTCAAATTTTTACTTGTCCATCGGGCAAGTAAACTTTTAAAAATTGGTTGTCCGGACCAAAAAATGGTTGTTTCGGGCAATAGGACAACTGCTTATTTCGCACAATAAAGTCTATCAGTATGATAAGGCTTTATCAGAAATTCGTGCTTACTTTATATGCGGGGTTTAATATGCTAAGTGTTCTATCCCATGATTCAAATTATCGAATAAATATTTTTCAGTACTGTATCCAATAAATATTTTAAATTATACAATGTATATTTTCAATTATAGAACGTATATATAGAAAATTATCACAAACAAATATTTTTTGATGAACAAATATTTTTAGTAGGATAGAATAAATATTATGGTATAGCATATAAAATTAGAGTTATACAATATTAATATTGGATATAGAACAAAAGTTTAATTTATTGAATATTGCAACGTTTAACATGACATATGATCCCTATTAATCATTTAGCTTACATTTTAGATATATATGTTTTTGTGTGTTTTATTTTTCAAGGTGTAACAAATGAATTATTTATAGCGTATTGCTAATAAGCGGTTAGTAATATCAAAGATTTTCTTTAAAACCTATGATTTGATATTTGAACAATCTGTGAGGGAGTAAAAGGCAACCAACAAAAATCTTCAGTCGCAAATCGATGAATTCGAACACAAAACAATTATTTACAAAGTAAACATATAGACATGTATAATAAATGCCTCGACACACAATGCGATGTCCTGAAAAATAACCTTATTGTATTCGGTGTAAATGAGGCCTGTCGTGGATTTGACCAAGATCTAAATGCACCTAGAATTCAACCAGAAATCCCAGAAGTTACCATTAGAAAAATCCTGAAAGATAGTATACAAAATAATATTGATATGAACAAGGAGGCCCCAATTGACGTAAACTCCATCAAGTTCTCAACTGAAAAGGACAGTGGGTTTAGGCTTTGTAACTTGTAATTTAATGGTTCGACAAGTGATATTGATCAAAGTTGTCCTGGGTCCCTTCTACCCCGTCAACGAAGACTAAATTCTAGCGTATGGAGCATAACATAAATTTATTATGACAATTTAAAGCGGAGCCGAACTTCAACAGAGGCGAAGCAAATAAGGTAAGTGACACTGCATCAGTTGTCACCTCTCTCAACGGTTAAGTTTTAGAACGATCGACTATAGACTGGCTCATTGGCAGGTTATTCATTATGTAGATAAAATTAGAGAATGATAAAAAGAATATGATATTTAAACATGGTACTATCACTTCAGTTATACGTTTATTCTAATCCCTGAAAGCTCTGTGACATGTTGTACATCATAAAAGCTATTTTTATTAGAAAATTTAAAAACAGTGTGATTTTGTTAAAACAAAAAAAATACACAAAATCAAGTCTAAAATTTTCCCCATTCCTGTATAGACAAATGCATATCTTCTAGACGCCGCTTGCAAGCGGCGTCTAATAAACGCCAGTTTGATTTTGTGCTGCACTTTTTATTGTATGATTTTCAATATACATAATCAGTTTTTAAAAATGGCATATTATCACCCATTAGAATATAAATCAAAGGGTAACCCGTCTAAATATGAATGCCCCAACAATGTAAATATATAAGAAATGATAACTTGTTTCAAATTCTTATTCTTGTTTATTAATGCTATTCTAAATTCTATCATGGATTGTCGATTTCTCTTCTGTAACATTGTTTAAAAGCTCAGTATCAATTATTGACTGTCATTAAGTACATGTTTTATGTTATAAGCTATCTAAAAAAAAGTGTTGCGCATTTTACCGGACATATGCGTTGTAACTTTTCATTTACACTACGTTATCAGATTCTGTCATGTATTTTTGGAACTATCACATGGATTAAAATTAGATTGGTTGTAATTCCATCTTTATATCACCACCATATACTGTTTAGAATTGTTGAATCCAATTTTTTACAACATTTTGTATATTATATGGGTGTGACTTTCTGATCAAAGATAGAATTATATTCTTGCTTTGAATTCCTGACACACTTTCTTAAAATAATGTAAGAACAGTGCCATTTGGGAAAGAAGAATTAGATTTTTTGCTAATAATGGCTCTAACTGCCACACAACATGTGTTTGTAAATATGCAAATGTAAACTTGAATCATAATCTATTGTGTATACCATATTTTCTGTAAGGGTGTATTTGAATGTATGTTTGCTAATTTATTCATCTGCATCAACATTTATATTATACTTTGTTAGAATTATTTGATTTTTACAATGTACTAGTATTCTTTTCTTCAAATATGTATCACTGTAGTATCAGTAATGTTTTTAAAGAAGCCCAACTAGGAGATTTCATAGATACCAATAAAAACAACGTAAACAACGTAAACAATAATAATAATAATAAAAATAATAATAATAATAACAAGAGCCATGTCAACATGGCTATCCCTCGCCGAATGTGTTTGCTCATTGGAAGAATAGATATGTTGTAGAGCAGAATAATTCAATTTTAAGGTCTTTTGGTAATGAAAACTGATGGCTGAAGTGATTGCAGATTTAAAACCTATGTGAAACTGATGGCTGAAAATAACAAAGGGCAATAACTGAAAAATTATGCAGGGTAGAGTTATCATTCTTGTGCACTACACTCCTCCTTAATATGATCTATCCACCTATGAAATTCTGGAAACAAAGTGATCCCTCGGAAGCATTAATCACAACAAAATAACATAAGAATTGCAGACTCGGTTTGATTGAGTCTGTTCATGAGGGATAATGAATATGTGCAACATCCCTCACGCCCCCTAGCACCGGCTTGAGCGGTACTCAACTCTCAACACTCTATAGTGTTGGCATCCCGAAGGACCAGAAAATATAACAACACTGAAGTGAAGTACGGGGCAACTGAAGTTTCAAGTTAATACCTCAAATACTTTTTGAGATATGCTCCGGACAAAAATATCGGACGAAGGACGGACGGAAACCATTTCTATATCCCCCGCCCCATGTTGACATCTCAAAGACTTTTTAGTTATGATCCACTCACATGAAAAATTAAGTATGAAAAATAACAAAGGGCAATAACTCAAAAATTATGAAGGTTAGAGTTATCATTCTTGAGCACTGCACATCTCCTGAGTGAGATATATCCACCTGTGAAGTTTCATGTTGATATCTCATAAGCTTTTTGAGTTATGCTCTGGACAAAAATTAAATTTGAAAAATAACAAAGGGCAATAACTGAAAAATTATGCAGGGTAGAGTTATCATTCTTGTGCACTGCAATCCTCCTCAATATGATCTATCCACATATGAAGTTTCAAGCTGATACCTCAAATACTTGTTGACATATCCTCCGGATGAAAAGTATGAAAAATAACAAAGGGCAATGACTCAAAAACTTTAATGGGAAGACTTATCATTCTTAAGCACAGCATACTTTCTAATAAGATCCATCCACCTATTAGGTTTCATGTTGACATCTCAAAGACTTTTTGAGTTATGCTCCACTCACATGAAAAATAAAGTATGAAAAATAACAAAGTGCAATAACTCAAAAAATATGAAGGGTAGAGTTATCATTCTTGTGCACTGTACACCTTCTGAGTGAGATCTATCCACCTGAAGTTTCATGTTGATATCTCAAAAGCTTTTTGAGTAATGCTCTGGAAAAAAATTTAGTTTCAAAAATAACAAAGGGCAATAACTGAAAAATTATGCAGGGTATGGTTATCATTCTTGTGCACTGCACTCCTCCTTTATATGATCTATCCACCTATGAGGTTTCAAGTTGATACCTCAAATACTTTTTGACATATGCTTCCGGACAAACAGTATGAAAATAACAAAGGGCATTCACTCAAAAATTATAATGGAAAGAGTTATCATTCTATACACAGCATACTTCCTCAATAAGATCTATAGATATGCTCCGGACAAAAATATGGGACGGAATGACGGATGGTCGGAAGGACGGACGGACAGACGGGGACTATTTCTATATCCCCCGCCGCCTTTCGGCGAGGGATAATAATTGTAGTAATAATAATGAAAATAATAATTGTAATAATAATAATAATAATTAAAGAAATATCTACAATGATAATCATAACAGCAATGAAGTTTGTGGAATAATCATAATAATAATAATAATGTTTTTAAAGAAGATACTACTTTAAAATACTATAGGTTGATCATTTCTTTATAAAACATAGATAATTATTTATGGAAAAGTTTATGAAATAACATTGACATTTTCTACAAAAGAAAACATTAATAACAAAGTTTAACAAAGTAGTATAAGTATTATTCATAATAAGAGCTTATAACGGAGACTAAGAAAAAAGTCGATACGTTGCTATATTTTGTTGATGATGCAGTTTGCCACTTTCCTGCCATTTAAACAAATATTCCACAGTTGCGAAATGACTTCTAGCATACTCCTTTTGAAAGAAGCAAACTTGTTTGGTATCAACGCGTTTTAAGAGAGACACAAAATATTCAAATGAGTCCTTCATAAGGCCTTAAGCCATCGGAATCATTCGTGCCGGCGTCTTTGTTAATTTAGCTTCGTTGTTTTAATTGCATGTACGAGTATGTTATATTAAAGGGAAAGACAAGGTTAGAATAAAAACATGATTTCAGAAAAAGAATATTATAAATAATAAGTCTGCAAATTTTCTGCCGCTAAATAATAATATTAAACGAATGATAACAAAATTTAAATCGCTAAATCACCGATTTCTACAAATCGGTAAGCGCGGCCATGTTTGTGTATTGGCCGTATAAAAACAGGTGCGCGTGATGTCATTTCCCCACATCTTTAGATTCATGATAAATCTAGTTGAATCGTAAGGAAATATTAATATAATAAAGTATTGATCAGACAATTTAATTTTCACAGGAGGTGTAGAGGAGATTTTTTATGGTTCAAAATACGTAACGATATCAAAAAAAAAAAAAAATAATTAAAGATAAAGAAACGTACGGCTAGCCAAAAGTTCTAGCCGTACGTGAGTCACGAACGACTAGCCGTACGGCAATTTTCAAAATTATATGGAAGTCGAACGTTATAAAATTGTTGATTTTCATGCTTATCATTTGTTGTTTTATTTGTATGAATTATTAAATCATTTTTGTTAATTTTAAGCACATGGATCGAATAAAAAATGTTCGGAGTGGAATAAATAAATAAAAAGAACTGAATGACCTTGGGGGGAATTCGGTTCCACACCTATCAAATTATACTGTAGTAAATTACAGCACGTCATAAAATAGCAACACATTTTTTTTCAGTTACCAATAATCATTTTAAATATTAAGTAGATTTATGATTTTTTGTTTTATTGGATTAAATTTACGGTTAGTAAGTAGAAATGCGTATCTGTCGGGGAAAGGAATTTGGTAAGTAGATAACGTGGAAAAAGACTTTAGGGAACTGGATAAACCCGAGAATATGCGTAATTATAGGGGAATGGATAACCTGTTGCTGTTGGTACCAGTTTTGACTGGGTGCCTTACTTTACGGACAGTTTTGTTTTCATACGATATAAGTCTGGCTGCCGATTTTCCTGCGCCTTTCTCATTTTTGGCGTCAATGGCGGAAAATCCCGTAAAAGTAAATTGATGGTTTATCTTTGAAAATTAAGCAGTCATTGCTTAAATCATATGGTAGGATCATCAGCAAGCTTGAATATCGAACAAATGATAATTCGCAATAAAATTAATAAGTTCTTCATCAAGATATATTTCAGTTGTACCAGCGTGTACACCTATACCGGAAGTGGGTATAACACGTCACAATCTCGGTCTCGTCTGTCTCGCGAGAATGACAGAACGCCAAAATGGCGGCGCCCATGAACTTATATCTCAAGTAAAAAATAGTGTCTTTAAACACGAATTTCTCTCTTATAGGGTTGATGTCAATAGGAAAACTGTCATGGTTCCTCTTTTTGAATGATGAATATTTATATTAGATAGACATCAATCCATCCATTCTTATTCCTTTAAGTGATATAGACATATGTAGTAGATTTTATCATGTTTTTATCAACCTAAACAAATTATTAAAGGTAATTCATGCGAAACATTACTGTAAAAATGGATTTAAATCAATACAGGATTGGAGAAATACCTGTAGACGCTTGCAGAAATCATGATCATAATTCAGACAAATATCGTTTTTTCGCCGAATTTTACATTTTTCATTCATTATCTGACATAAATCGGTGTGAAAAGATGAATTAGACGTTTTAAAGTTCATTCCGTTGGGTGAAAAAGCAAGATTTTAGCATTTTATAGTTCAAGCGCCTTTTCCGGTATATACCGGAATACGGTATTTAGTGTGGTGCTCCAATCCTTTTTTCAGTCACACTCGTAGAAAATAACACGAGCGGTTAGCCAAACTATTGCATTTAGACTAAAAACGTGAAGGCCGTCCTCAGCCGCTCCTATAAAGTTTAACTGACATCAGGCGTGTTATTCATCTTATTTATCTGTCGTTCGTTCCATCGTAGTATCTTCAGAGGTACATAATAAGATTACAAAGATGGAAAAGGTATCTAAGAAGAATAACCTGTCTTCAATAGTAAACAGTTTTTAGCTACCTATGCCCTTAAGAACTGCATTCAAATGGCATGACTGGCCAGAAATGCATGAATACGTGAAGACAACGATCAAAAAGGGACAGCGCCGTAGACCAGCCCTCAAAAGACTTTCAGCAAGCCAAGCCAATCGAACAGAAACCGGAAAAACACGGGAATGCACAAGGACGGAATTGGGAACAACAAAACAATAATAGAATGACACGCAGCGGAGTTAATGTTGGAGACGGATTAAAGGGGACAGGGAAAGCAGAGAAGGAAAGGGGAAATTGGAAGTCGATCCAATGATTAAAGAGATGATGAATTTTCTGAATCGGCGAATCAAGTCAATACTTACAAATTTTGACAAACCTTGTCTAAGTTAGACAAAATTTAGACGCTAAAATTGCACGCTACCGCATGTTTTTTTATCTCAAATAGATGAGTCTGTTTAAACTTTAAATATATTAATATTGTCTTTATCACAGAGCTCCAAGGTTTGTCAGAAACGGTATCATATGCACAATATTATTCTATCAAAAGAATTGAGCGTCCACCTTGTCCTTTTTAAGTATTACAATACATAAGATTGCGTTTTTGTATTCATGTAATGACTTTATCTTACTGGTTTGGTAGTTTTTGTTTTGTTTTATGTTTTTAAACTCTTGTGACAATCTTGTGACAATCAGCTATCACATAACTCTCAACAGGAAGATATTACATAATTATCATGATCACGGCAAATAACGTTTCATCATAATATTTTTTTTTCATTTATTATGTTCTTTCATATATGAATTACAAAAACATTCCAGTTAACATACTGTTGTTACATGTATTCAACATAATATATTCCATTATAATAATTATTCAATTCTAACAGTAATGTAAAACATACACACAAAACAATCTCACACAGATACATACACAAATACAAATACTCACACATATGCACACACGCATATACACATACATACACACGCACTCACACACGCTCTCTCATGCACAAAAAAACTTTTTGTCCCTTTTTATATAGTGATTTATACAAATCTTATTAGTTTTCTTTATAGATATGGTTTTTGCATTGTTTTACAATGAATTCAATCCACAATTCTTAAATTACAGAGGATATTCCATTTTGTCTTATGCGCTTCCAATTTATCTTTAGATAAAGCAATTTGTTCTTCTATTTGTATTCTACTGTATAACATTTTTCAAGATTATTTTTTAATATATTTGTGTTATCTGTTGAAAAAGTAACTCCTAATGTTTTTGCTGATTCTGATGACCATTTAAAATTGTATTTTTTACAATAAATTGTATTTGTATTACGAAGTGATCCAATTCTTAACATTGTTGATTTTCTAGTATTCAGATTAAGACCTGATATAAGACTAAAATTCTTTAAGACATAGACAAGCCGTTCAAAAGACATTTGTGTACCATCATTTATAAAAGATGCATCATCAGCAAAAAAAGTTTGTTTAATTTGTTTTCCTTCAA
Source organism: Ruditapes philippinarum (assembly GCF_026571515.1). Lineage (NCBI taxonomy): Eukaryota > Metazoa > Mollusca > Bivalvia > Venerida > Veneridae > Ruditapes > Ruditapes philippinarum. The sequence continues at coordinate 85,917 of NW_026854908.1, forward strand.
TATATATTCCCTTGATATCGCGATCATTTTCTATGTAATTTGACAATATTTCAAGACATATAATAAACAAGGACGATGATAATGGACATCCTTGTCTCGCACCTCTCTCTATATTAAAAGTTTCTGAAAAATGGCCGTTATTGATTATTATACTAGTAATATTCGTGTAAAAGAGTTTCACCCACTGAATTAAATCATTTCCAAAATTAAATTTTCTCAATGCAGATATAATAAAATTGTGACTAATACTATCAAATGCCTTTTCAAAATAAGCAAAAAATAACAAACCTGGTTTATTTCTTTCTTTTAATAGTTCAATAACTTCAAAAATAAGTCTAACGTTTTCCCCAATGTATCTGTTTTTCATCAATCCAGATTGATTAAAACTTATGATCGAAGGTAAAATTTTTTTTAATCGGTTAGAAATTGTTTTTGTGGCAATTTTATAGTCAACATTTAATAAACTTATTGGTCTCCAGTTGGATAAATTTGTGAGATCCTTGTCTGGTTTTGGTATAAGTGATATAATTCCTTGTCTTTGAAGTGTAGTTAAGTTACCTATTACAAAAGAATGATTAAAAGATTTTATGAAATATTCTTTTAAGTCGTCCCAAATATTTTATAAAACTCTACTGTCAAGCCATCAGAGCCTGGGCTTTTATCGTTTTGCATTTCTTTTAAAGCTATATTTATTTCATGTGCATTTAAAACTCCTTCACAACTGTCTTTTTCTTCTTCAGTTAAAGTTTTTATATATATATTTAAAAAATCTATTTCTGGAGCTTCAGAATATTTTATTTTGTACAAATCTTCATAGAATAGTCTTTCTTCACTAAGAATTTCATCTCTGTCAGTTATTTCTTTTGTTTCTTTAATAAGTTTATGTAAAATTTTCTTTTCAGCATGTTTTTTCTCGAGATTTGCGAAGTATTTACTGTTTTTTCCATTTTGTTCAATATGAATAGCTTTTGCCCTAAATATTTGACCATTTATTTTTTTATCATACAAATTAATGTTTCTAAGTCCAACTTTTTTGATTTTAGTTCTTCATTGACTCTATCATCTGTTTGAACTGACAGTTTGTTTTCGAGTTTTTGAATGTCGTTAATTAGATTATGTTCTTCGTTTTTTTTCTTTTTTCTTTTTATTGATTGCATACTTTATTGTTTCATTACGTATTCCGCCTTTTATTATTTCCCATGTGTTAGGGTTGCTGTTTTTATTAATTTCTACCAACATTTTAATTGTATTTTTCACAACAGTCTGATATTCTTTATCTGTCAATATTGAATTATTCAGTTTAAAATAGCCTGGTTCCTTTTCCATCACTTTATTATCAATGAAAAGTTTTACTAATGAATGGTCGGTTTTATATCCCGGAGTAATTATTGATTTTGTAATTATATTAGTGAGGTTTTCTGATATAAGAAAGTAGTCTAGTCGACAGAATATGCATGGTTTACCATTTGAACGCTACGTATATTGCCTTTTATCGGGATGGTGTATTCGCCAAATATCGACTAATTTACATGAGACTATTAATGATTTTATATTTTCTCTACATTTTTTATGAGTATCATATCGTCCATTTTTTTTATCTACTTTTGTATCTATTACTGTATTAAAATCGCCACCGGCGATTATGTTTTTGTCATTATTCTGTAACAGAAAAGTTTCTAATGTTGCAAATAAACTGATATTATCATCATTAGGACCATGTATATTTAATAAAGTAAATTCTCTTTCGTTTATAGTTATGTCAATTGATATTAATCTACCAATGATTAACTCTTTTGTATTTACTATTTTTATGTTACTATCTTTTTTTATAAGAATTGCTACTCCTTCCTTATTTGTTTTATTTCCACTAAAATATGATTCACCTTTCCATTCTTTTTTCCAGATTTCGGAATAATAATCATTAGAATGTGTTTCTTGCAACACATATATAGAACATGGTTGAGCGTCTAACCATTCAAAAAGTTGTTGTCTTTTTTGTTTATTTCCTAATCCTCTAACATTTAATGACGAAATTACCGTTTCCATTGAAATTGTAGATATGAATATCTTCCAAAATGCGTTTTTAAACCATACCATAAAATATTGATACTAATGTCACTTGTCATTAAGATGACAAAAATAAAAAAAGTCGAAATTAAAAGGTACAAAAAAAGTAAAGGATTTTTCAAAAAAGATGAGCATAATCAATATTTTATGAATAGTTGATAGGTATCAATGCTTTCACATTCATTCACGCTACTTACACAATTCACTTCTCTACAAAATGAATAAAATTTACATGTTTAACTTTGACGATTATACATAACAAGAGCTCAGACACTCTCTGATGACCAATCTTAACACTATAGAATATGTATTTATGAAGTCAATCTTATACGATTAAAACTCCCAATTTATACTATTTGATAAGTATATACATTTAAATACTTTCACATATACATACTTATCAATCATCATGTATAGTAACAATAGTAACATCGGTTTCAATTATCAATCAGGTTATACTGTGCTGTATACTAGATGGTCTACATGTTGCCTGTATATACAATCATGTCGATCACACAAAAACTCAGATAATCTTGTATTACCAATCTTAATATATTTCTGTAAAACATGTATTTATAAGATCAATACTATGTGACAGGTAAAAAACATAAACATTCAAATACTTATACCAATACATGTTTATCAATCACAATGTATATTAATTATAGGAATATCGGTTTCAATTTATCAATCAGTTAATACAAAAACAAAAAAACAAAACACTATACTGTATACTATGTGGGTAGCATATTGCTTGTGTATACAAATATGTCGATCATAATCGTTATCTATTTTATTTGTTAATCGCTTTGCGATACACAAACTACTATATCGATCTATACATGTTTACTTTAATATGTACACTGTAGAAGTATAGTCTACCTATCTCACGCGGTATATGCTTATTATTATCATGTTTATATCGTGTAAGAATTTTAAAAAAGTATAATGTCATTAAATGTGAAAAACAAATTTTACATAGTAGAATTAGATTAAAAAGTTACATAGATCTCAGTTAAGTCAAATCTCATTCATGATTATTGTAGAAAGCGTCATGTAAAACATTAGTAACGTCATGTAGGCATATACTCATTATTATTCAAAAATATACTGTAAAAAAGTTGCATATAACTGCACGATATTCACGCAAAAAATGACCATGCGCAATATTAAATCGCATTTCGATACAGTTCACTTCAAAAACTGTTTCGAACCAAATTTTTAATTATTTTTTTTTTTTTGGTCTCAATAATCTATGTTTGGTTTTGGCCAAGACATGTCTAGCCACATGTCGAAGTCGCTATTATGAACTCTATGCACGTTTCCTACTTTATTTTTGTAAAATATATCTCCGTTTGCCGTCCAACATTTATCTATTTCGTCCGGCTGCTTCAATTTAACACTCAGAAAAACTTGGTGAGTTAATTTAGTCAAATCTTCTGTTAAGAATAACGGTTTGGGAAGATTTTTTTTTCAATCGGAACACCTTGTTTCGTACAAGTCTGTAAGTGAACTTAATGATAGCTTGTCTTGGTTTTCCTCCATTATTTGGTTTTCCTAAGCGATGACACATATCTAATCATAATAATATACAACTATAGCAAATAGATTTTTTATGTCATCATCATCATCATTATTTATAGAGAATAACATGCTACTGTCTTTTGATATTAATTTTATCAGGCGAAGCTGATATGGGCTAGAAAGGGCGAGGCTTGCCGAGCCCTTTCTGCCCATATCAGCCGAGCCTGATAAAATTGATATCAAAAGACAGTAGCATGTTTTTCTATTTATCATGTAACACATAATAACTGTCAAAATAACAAAACAATCTACTTTTAAATAGCGAATTTAGTTAAAAAGTGGAATTTTTGTTCAAAGAAATAATTCTTGAAAACAAATTCCTCCGCCCCTGACACTTAGAATTTGTAATTGGCGGCCATTTTTTCTTTCGACTCGGATAAAATATACAACAGAATGTAGGCCTAATACGATAACATTCTTACCTTTAATTTAAACATCGATCCAAAAATCCGCTTAGAATCACATAAACTAAACTTTACTGCAATTTTTGTCTTGAATTGTCAAATTCAAAAGTTCACGATAATTTCAATCAAAGAAAAGTCAAATCGGCAATCAAACACAAGCTACAAAAACATGCGTCTTATTTTTAAACGAAACAATTTGTTCACTTATTAAATAATAATCCGGCGAAATAAAGTAAACATTTACAAGTTCTCAAAGAAAATCGTCTAGCTTGTTTGTTATGATTACATGTATAGTATGACGTGAACATCGATGATGTCATTTGCAATATAAATTATGACGTCACTTCATTTAGTTGGTGCTAAAACTATTCGCTATCTAATTTATTCGTAATTGAAATAATAAATAAATAAATTTCAGATATTGATTCAAGACTTGTAAGGGTATGAGATTACATTGTAGAATTCACATGCTGATGAAAATGCTCGAATATAAGCAATTGAAAAAAGTCCGTTAAAATGGGCGGGGCTAATTTTTGATATCAGGTTACTGACGTGATATCAAAAATAATTTTAGGCAAGTGTTATCGGGCAGTTACCATAGCAGTTGCATGATAAAATTGAATATCATGTTGTTGTTGCTCTTCCTGGCTGTATTTTTCCTTGTGTTGTTCTTCTTTATCTACATCTTTTCTTCTTTTTCTTGCTCTTTTTGTTGTTCTATTTTTTTTTCAAAGTTATCCACATCTACGATATCACTATCCTCGTATTTAACATGCCTTTTTTGGTGGTTGTAGTTCTAGTTCTTCAAATACATCCAAATCATTCAATGTATAATTGTTATAATCAAATAAGTCAAAGATATCACCATCCTTGTATTCTACATGCTTTTTTAGTCGTTGTTCTTCTTGTTCTTTAAATACATCCAAATAATTCAATGTATCATTGTTATAATCAACTAAGTTATGTCCATGAAGTGATGCTATACTTGATGCTCGACTTTCTCAATTAGATTGAATGAAACCGGAAAGTGCAACTGAGTTTGCATCTGAGAAGTCGGTATAAGGAATTTTGTTTATGTCGCAGTAAAATGTATTAAAATTACTGTCCCTCGGGGCCTTTAAAAGCAAATGCGCTGTATCGTCTGAGAACCTGCTTTTGCATTTTTGAATTTTATTTTGTAAATAGGTACATATTGTTAAACAATCTTCCTGAGCGATATCGAATGGCGATCCATTAAGTTTGCATAGTATTTTATCATCAAAGTATCTGGAGACATAAATTAAAAGATAATTTTAAATGTCTAATCAGCATTCTGATTTTTACGGTATCCAGAACAAGAAAATGATGTTTTAATGTAGCAACTTTAATCATATTACGTTGAAATTCCAGCTGATGGAATATTTTTTTCTTAGTTCCTCGCCGTCGCCATCTCCATTTATTATATATTTAAGTTACTCTGCTAACGCACCGATGTCCATCTGACATATTCTTCTGGTCCTTCGGATCATGGAAGCCAGCACTATTAAGTGTTGAGAATTGAGTACCGCTCAAGTCGGTGCTAAGGGGCGTGAGGGGGATGTTGCACATATTCATTATCCCTAATGTACAGACTCAATCAAATCGAGTCTGCAGTTCTCTTTGTAATATTATGTTGTGATTAATGCTTTCCGAGGGATCACTTTGTTTCCAGATTTTAACACAAACTCTGTCTATTTTCAGTAGCTTATGTCAATTTTTCTCAAAACATTGTTATTAATGTCTTCTTCTATATAATCAATCAACAAAAGTTACCTTTACTTTCATCTTGCGTAGTTTTTAAAGTATCTAAATAGGTGCTTTAAACTGGTTTTGGCAATGGTTCTTTTTACGGAATATTCTTCCAAGTCTAATGTCATTGATATTGTCTTTTTGTTTAGGTTTTACCATTACCCTATCAACGTCGATGAGATATTTTCATCTACTTTAGTTATGCACTTATGAGTGTGTTCAGTCGAATCACTATCTCTGGATCGTTCATCCCAAAACTATGGTTAGGAGTCTTGCGGTCTGTGTCTTGGCCTGGACTTTGAGACGACACTCTCTTTTGAACAGCTTGTTTCTGATTTCTCACTTAATTATGTTTGTCTGTTTTTTTCTGATTGTTTTACTTAGATAAGCAAACCTTTTTGAGCTAGTATACCCACTCGTTTCAACAGGGAGACTCTAGTCTCTTACAATTCATAATGTGATCCAAGAATTTAGATGGTGCTATCACATATTTACAGTAGGGACAAACATATTTTGTCTCTTTCTACTTTTTCTGCGAAGGTTCAGCCATGCTGAAAATAGAAAGGCAATAGCCATTTAAATATGACGTTTTCGTATTTCCCTTCCAAATCTACTCCTCGTCTGAATAACGTCTTCTTCATTGTCTGCATCTGAAAAATCTTCGCTATAATTTATCTGATTATCTTGATCAACTCTTACCTCAGTCTCCATACCTTCAGGTGATCCCTGACTTCATTTAGATTATCTATCATCTGGCTTTTTACTTTTCTCATCCTGTTATTATGTACTGTCTGATTTTATGCCATCCTACCACAAATAACTTTATATAAAACATCAGATACCTTTTCAGTTACTTCAAATGGTCATTCCCAAAAGTATGTGAACTTTCCTTGTCGATCTTGTTTATCATATTTGAAGAACAACCTACCTTTTTAACAGGAAAGAAAACAAGAACATTATCACCTGGTATAAAACTATCGTATGAAGTTTTCCTATCATGATATAATTTCTTTCTCTTAATTGATTTGCCAGTATATTGTCTTACCGTGTTATGAGCAGTCTCAATCCTTTCTTGTAGTTCCCATGCCCATTGATATGTAGGAATAGATTTCATATTCGATGGCAAATTTCAAAATGCTAAAATATGATAAACAAGATCAACAAGTAAAGGCGGCGTTCAAAGTCTAATGGTGTCGACGTTTCTCTACCTAACATTAAGAAATTAGGCTACATACCAGTTGTTTCATTATCAGTTGCTCTATAAGCCATTATTACATATTGTAAATGCTCATCCCAGTCACGGTGATTTTCCTTTACAAACATGCTTAACATAGTAGCTAACGTTTTATTGAATACTTCTACCATTCCATCAGACTGCGGGTGATTAGCCGTCGCCCGTGACTTTTCAATATTTGGGATTCCGAATCTCGAGAAAACTTCTTCAACCATTATTTGCCAACCGTTTGTTGCTTCCATATTCGTTATTTTGCATAGGAAATGCTTCCGTCCATTTTGTAAAATAATCAACTATTATAAAAGTATTTGTTTCTTTTTATGTTTGTGGCAATTCCCAAGATATCTACAGCTATCCTTACCATCGGATATCCAGATTTACTTTTGCATGAGCTTTTCTCATTTGGAATATGCTATTTCTTTTGACGTAATTTCACAACGGAAACATATGTTCTAAAATCTTATGCATCCAGGCCAAATAGTAACCCCCCCCCTTGTCTTCCCTTACTCAATGTTTTTTTATTCCTAGATAACCTGAGCTTTTATATCAATGAGAATAATTTTAAAACTTTTTAAACCTGCAGGATTAATGGAATACTGCTTGCAACTTTTATAACTTTAGATCAAAGTCCTCCCCATTTTATGCCTAATTATCATCACTTTTTCTAAACCTATCTAGCTGTTGACCACAGTGACTTTAAAAAAACATCCCTACTATTCCTTGTATGTATCTGTCTGCTTTTTTATTCATTGAAAAGATGAAGTTTTTAGTCTTTTGACTGACCTCTTTCAGGGAAGCTTTATCATATAAAGATTTTAAAGTTTTTTTAATGAAAAAATTTAGGGGCAAATTTTCACGTTCGGGGTTTTATTTTCCAATGCCAAGTATTTTGCTTAAAGTCAATTTCTATTAATTTTCCTGGCGGTTTTTCGTTTTTTTCTTCATTAGAAAAAGAACCCATTTTCCCTTTTTAAATTGCATAACCAAGCAAAGACCATGTTTTTCTTCCCTAACTGTTACCATATAAGTAAGCGAAGTATTAAAAATTACAGTGCCAAAAGTTCCTTTCTATTTAACAAATTTTGTTCAGTTTTTTGTGATGTTCGTTTGATTGAATGACTTTTAATCCCCGTTATATGTTTGAAAAAAACTTAAGGAAAAATTATTGCACCCGTCCCCAATAGAAGGTTTTTAAAAATTGTCAGAATTTTGGTTTTTAAATTTTTTCAGTGAGCCCACTAAAGGTTTAACATCTAAGCCGGTGTTTGGGGGGTGAGGATGGAAGACATTACCCTATGTCAGATCAATAAAACCGAGTCTCCCCAATTTTCTTGTAATTTTTTTGGGGTTTTAATGTTTCGGGGGGATCATTTTTTTCCGGTTTTTTTATACTTCAAACAGGTGCATGTGTGTGGGGTTCAGGGCTTTTTTTTTTCGGCCTTTCGGATATTGACCCGCACTTTTAAGTTGAAATTAGTACTGCTAAAGGTGTAGGGGCGTGAGGATGTTTAAAACGATTATTACCCCCATACAGACCCAATAACGAGTCGATTCCTTTAAATTTTTGTTTCAGAAATTTTTCCAGGAACTTTTTTTCCAGTTTTTTATTCCAGTTTTTTTTTTGAGTTTTTCTCATAAGTTTTTTTGGTTTAGCAAAATAAAATTTTAAGTACATTTTTAAAAGTGATAACATTTCAGTATCGGCCCAATTTTTAATACACCGTCTTTTTTGGATCAGTTTTTTTATCCCAGAAATGCTTAATGACCCCAAATTTTAAACCCCCTTGAAAAAATTCCTTTTTTTTAATTTTAATCCTGCACCTTTAAATTAAAAATTTTTTAAAATTTTTAAAACATAAATGCTTTCGGGAAATAAAATCATCAAGGGATATTAGAAAACGAGGTTCCGCTAAGACGTTTCCATCAACCCTTGGAAAAAAGCCGGGCATAAAAAGTCCAAGGGCATTACTTGAAAAATTAAATACCCTTTTCTTGTAAGAAAGCGTTTTATCTCTATTTTTGGTTCAAATCTATTGTCAATAAGGAACACAAATCAAGGCGAAAACCTTTTACCCCGCAAAGGGTCTTAACTATCTTTTAGGAATAATATCATTTTAGTGGGTTCGGTATTTTCGTCTGTATTAACAAAAAACGAGAGTCCATCCTATTTTTACAAAAAAAATCCACTTTAAAGGCCTGATGAGCTTCAGACACCTTTATCTAAATGTCTTTTTCCTGTTTTCATTCCCTCTTCATACATTTGGTTTGTTTTTTAATGTTTTAATGGACAAAATTTCCCAGTTTTTTTGATTCTGATAATTGTTCGACCTAAATTTATCAGATTAGGGAAAAAAAATTTGAGTATTTTGATTAAATTCTAATAATTTTTCTAATTTAAAATTTTTCAAACCCTCTGTGTAATATTTCAGATTTTAAAAATGAGTGGGAATATTTTTAAAAATTTTTCTTTTCCCCTAACTACATGGCTTTTTGGCTCATTAGTGCAACAAATGTACCAGCAAAACTGAAAATGTTGCAGGCTCGTTTTGATTGAGCCTGTGCATTGATGGTTCTGTCAAATGCAAAAATAACGTCACGCCCCCCCCCCCCCCCCCCCCCTAGCATCGGCAAAGCAGAACTCAACATTTTAACGTGAACTGGTAAAATTTAGAATTTTGAAACATCCGCAGATGTGTTCATATTATGGCGGTTTTCATGGAACCTCCAATGTGACACGTTAGGTGCAGTTCCATGAAAAGCGGCATATTGTCCCAAATAAAAAAATACATTTGCCCTAAACGAGAAAACAATGGGTGGAACTAAATAAAATGGAATTTTTGAAAGGGATCTGGGGTTATGAAGCCTGTATATCACAGATATTGACGTCAAAAGACAAATTTAAAAAACAGGCAATATATCCTAGGGGTGCGTTTCAACAGTATTCAAGTTGGGAATACTGGAACCACCCAACAAGAAGATGCCGAATAGAAAGAAACTAAATAACACAAGCACAACAATTATGCCGTGATGAACGATCTTTAAGATAGGAAATATAACATCCCTGATTGAATGTACGGGGCGACTTTTTACGGCTCTCCACACGGCCACAAACAACGCTGATGTGGCAATGAAATAGAGAGCATTACTAAGCGCATTTTCATTCGAAAATAGGTCTACAATTAGGCTCAATAATATATGATTTATTTTTCCTGGTTTCGACTCAACAAATATTTTACCTGATGTACCAGCATTTCTGGTTTCCTGGAATTTTTTGTTTTCTTAGCAACAACTATTTTGTAACAACCTCTCTTCCCTGTACCAATTCAACTGGCATTTGGTTCCATCTGCAGTCATGATGCTACGTGATATATCTAATTTTGCATCCGTTAATTTCATGAAATCTAAACCTAGTATAATGTCTACATCAATGTCTGATACTACAACACCTAGAGTAACCCTTTTTCCTTCAATATCTAATGTAAGTTTAGTTCGTCCTTTTACATCAAGTGGTGTTCCGAAGCTTTTTGATATTTTCTTCATATCTTAAGATTTGAAGATGGACTTACGATATCTAGAAACTTGTGTAGTACTTAGGTACCAGTACCAGTACTTGCCAATGTTTGCCAGTACCATTACCAGTATCAGTACTAGATTTTTAGCTTGGTACTGCAGTACCCGTACCAGAACTTTTATATAGTCATCAAAGTTTGAATAAATACACAGTGTCATACAAAATAATTGCAAACATTATTCAGCAAAGAAATAAATTCATTTATTTAAAGTTAACATTACATTGTTACAACTCAATGATTGAACATACTTTTAACAGAAAATAATTACAACATACATTCATGTCGTATGTTATTGTTTAGTAACCAGTCAACTGTAATAAAATGCAATCACCTTACATTTTAAACACAACAGACTTTTTGTTGCCTTTCACACCTTCACACCTCTGTTCAATTTATACCAAAGTACATAACAACTTTTATGGTGCTAACAATATCACTTGAAATAGGATTATTTAGAATAGAATAGTGTTTATTTTGCTCTTTTCTACTAGTAAATACAAAGTAATAAAAGATTGTAATAAGGATATTTTAAGGTAAAGAGTTATTGAATCTGTTTATCTCAATTAAATTTTTACTTCAATTTTTTGGTGCTTCTTTTTATGATGAATACTATGTTAACATTTGAAGGAATATTGCAGCAAATTATTTATAGATTTGATGGTTTTTCACAAAAATAAAATAATACATGGAATTTACAGCTTTCCTTTATGACAAAAAATGATGACACTTTCATCAAATCCAAAAGTACTGCCTAGTAATGCAGTAGCGGTACCACTTTTTAAGACAGTAATGCAGTACCATTACCAGTAGTAGCAAAATTTTGTAAGTGTAATTCAGTATCAGTACCAGTACTTGCAAATCGCTGCAGTGCATACTGCAGTACCAGTACCAAAACCAGTAATGCAGCTCTAGTGTCTACTAATCATGATGCTATATAGTCCATTAACTTTTGCACTTCATGATTTCCTTAAATATGATACCGAATACACCTTGTGCTTGTCCACGCTACGATACAGCTAGATATAAACCTTTCTGGTCATCTGTTCATTTATTAATTTCTGCACATGCATTAAAGTGTGCTTTATAATCAGTTCAAGAGCCCGAGCCATCAAATGTAGCTGGTTTCATATAAACTGCATTTCTTTCAGACTTCAAAAAATATGATAAACAAGATCAACAAGGAAAGGCGGCGTTTAATGAACGCAACCCCCATTCAAACCATCATGACTTTCATTATGATTTCAAATTCTTGGCATTTTTGTTACAAATCTTTCCAATGTCTCGCTTCTTTCACGTACATTTGACATATCATTTTCCTCATTATTCGGGCTATGAATACCTGATGACAAATTATACGATACGTCCCTCTCATCATCAAATTAATTTGTCTCTGTTGACTGATCTTTCTTTATATGTGTACTTCTTTGTTGATCCTGTCTATTCATCTGATTTTTATTTCTTATCTGTAAACTATCATTATATCTCGTGGTCAATGACGTGTCAAAAGAAGCTGATGGCAATGTCACGAAGCTAAGTTGATTTTCGATTCTTTCCATCTCAAGTTGTAGCCTGAGACTCTCATTTTCCATCTTCAAAACTCTGTTTCGAATCTCCATGTCTTCATCATCTATCAATGAATGTTGATTTCCTTCGGCCATTTCCTATAGTATTTTTGTTTTGTTTTAAATAACAAATTATGCGTACCCTTTAAAATGTATCTCTTCAAATGTGGACAAACACTGGTGAGAGCGTCCATGAACAGGCTCAATCAAACCTAGCCTGCAACATTTTCAATTTTGCCGTGTTGGGCTGTCTTTAGGGATTCTGTATTTATCTATTTTATCTATAAATAACAATAGATATATCCCACCGTCGCTGCCACCAATTCTGAAGCATGTACCGAGCTTAAATATACGTATTTGTATTTAATATTAAATAAACAATACACAATATGGATATATTTGTTAACAATCCCAAATCATAGTCTCCATGCCAAGTATCTATGCTTTTCTAATATAACCCGTCTCGATGCCTATCTATGCTCGTATTTTCTATGCTTCTGTTTTAATATCTCGAAACAATTTCCAACAAATATCTTGCCGCCCGGTTTACTTTCTACTATATAAAATCCTGCAATCCTCCCTGATAGCGTTGCCCCTTAGAGAACACGGATTACAGACAATATATAGCAGGTATAACTTCAAAGCTCCAAGATTAGATGTTGACCAACAAAAACTAAACTCACCTTGAATATCTCTGCTTATATATGCTTTGCACAACAACGTCCTCTTACGGCTTTTTATGATTGGCTAATTAACTTACAATACAATTATACAGAAACGAGCACCTGATAATAATGTTATATAGATTATATAGTCTGCATTACAAATAATGTCAATTAAAACATTGTAGTAGAAACTATTTATACTTTACATTACAATGCTATCAAAGAAATGCGCATATCATTATTTACAACAGAATAATAGCAAACTAACCTTGTAAAATATAAAAGACTCTCTTTACAGTGTTAATCAAAAGTTTGTTTAAATGTTGAATTCTGCTTAAGCCGGTGCTAGGGGGCGTGGACGGTAACTTGCACTTTCCAGTACCGTCCATGAACAGGCTCAATCAAACCGAGCCTGCAACATTTTACAATTTTGCCGTGTTGGGCTTTCTTTAGGGATTCTGTTTATCACTATTTCAGAACGAAGTGTTTACGTTTGTAACGTGCAAATGGCGTTCTAAAATTAAAGGGCCGTAACTCATAATAATTATTACAATACAATGCAATACTGCCTCAGTAACTCATTCGTAATTAAATAGGCATTGATACGTAGAACTTCATCTGCAAACTCATCAATATTACATACACATTTTATTTTAGATTCAAGATGTTCGTCAAATATTTTAAAAGTAGGTACGATATCAACTGAAATCGATGTACTGTCTGTATCATCATACTTGTTTACATAGGTAAAAAGCAGCTTGGATGCAGGCCCTTGTTTTTAGCTCACCTGTCACAAAGTGACAGGGTGAGCTTTTGTGATCCCTTTTCGTCCGGCGTCCGTCGTCCGTCGTCCGTAAACTTTTACTTTAAATGACATCTCCTCATAAACCACAAGGCCAATTTCATCCAAACTTCACAGGAATGTTCCTTTGGTGGTCACCTTTAAAAATTGTTCAAAGAATTTAATTCCATGGAGAACTCTGGTTGCCATGGCAACCGAAAGAAAAAACTTTAAATATCTTCTTTTAAAAAACCATAAAAGCTAGAGCTTAGATATTTGGCATGAAACATCTTCTAGTGAGTGTCTACCAAGTTTGTTCAAATAAAAGCCCTGGGGTCAAAATTGGCCCCGCCCCGGGGGGTCATTGATTTTCCCTATATGCATATAGTAAAAACTTAAAAAATCTTCTTTTAAAGAACTCAAAGAGCTATGGCTAAGATATTGAGCATCAAACATGTTCTAATAGGTGTCTACCAAGTTTGTTCAAAGAAAAGCCCTGGGGTCAAAATTGGCCCCGCCCCAGGGGGTCATTGATTTTCCCTATATGCATATAGTAAAACTTAAAAAATCTTCTTTTAAAGAACCAAAAGAGTTAGAGCTAAGATATTTAGCATGAAACATGTTCTAATAAGTGTCTACCAAGTTTGTTCAAATAAAAGCCCTGGGGTCAAAATTGACACCGCCCCGGGGGTCATTGATTTTCCCTATATATGCATATAGTAAAAACTTAAAAAATCTTCTTTTAAAGAACTCAAAGAGCTATGGTTAAGATATTTAGCATCAAACATGTTCTAATAGGTGTCTACCAAGTTTGTTCAAATAAAAGCCCTGGGGTCAAAATTGGCCCCGCCCCGGGGGTCATTGATTTTCCTTATATGTGTATAGCAAAAACTTAAAAAATCTTTTTTGAAATAACCCAAATAGCTAGAGTCAAGATATTAAGCATGAAACATCTTTTAGTGAGTGTCTACAAAGTTTGTTCAAATAAAAGACCTTGGGTCAAAATTGGCCCCGCCCCGGGGTCATTGATTTTCCTTATATGTGTATAGCAAAAACTTAAAATCTTCTTTGAAAAAACCCAAATAGCTAGAGTTTAGATATTAGGCATGAAACATATTCTAGTAAGTGTCTACAAAGTTTGTTCAAATAAAAACCCTGGGGTCATAACTGGCCCGGCCCCAGGGGTGTCATTGTTTTTAACTATATGTGTATAGTAAAAACTTTAAAAAAATATCTTCTTTTAAATAGCCCAATGAGCTAGAGCTTAGATGTTTAGCATGAAACATTTTCTTATGGGTGTCTACCAAGTTTGTGCAAATAAAAGCCCTTTGGTTAAATTGGCCCTGCAACGTTTGGGGGGGTGGGGGTTGGGGGGCCTATATACAGGTGAGCGACCTCAGGGCCATCATGGCCCTCTTGTTTCATGTAATAATTAAATTTGACACAGTGTTGTTTTGATTCATGTTCTAACTTTCGGTTACTGAATTGTTCATAAAGTACTCTTTGAATGTCATCGTGGAGCTTATTGAGTGTGAAATAATTTTTTTCCCCACTTTGAGTCTTCCACTGGTCCCTTAACGTTGAATGCAGATAATATATATATAAAGTCAAATTCATCTGGAAATACGATTTTTGTATCTTCATAAAACTTCCAACTTTTAATATCTTCTTTCCGTGTATATCAGAACGTAGGTAGTTTGGATTTTGTGATGAAAATTCATCACATTTCTATTGAGTATATTCGTGTCAATTATCTTTTTAACTAGCGTCTCTATTGTACGTTGTATGTATTTGGTCAATTCGCAATCATAATCCAACCTTTTATCTAATTTTGTAGTCTTCCTTATGTCTCAGAGCAAGTCAAAATTCATTTTGTAACTGGAAAACAGGACAGCAGCCTGTTGTTGTCAAAATAGTACCAAATAATAAAACAAGCTTTAATCACACTTTGCCACTATAATTAACTATCTTGTCACGTGATACTTTATCAAATAGATATATCATGAACAGCAAATAATGATACAGAAAAGTGTAGCTTAATCCTATCTTTATCATTTTAACTGATTAGAAATATGGGTTAAATTTCATTTATGTGCTTTACAATGTCTCTAGCCCAACGGCCAAGGTCAATTACAGTAAAGAATTAAAATTCAGAGTATTTGTCATATAATTTAAATAACTATGTCATATAATTGAATTTTTCATCCGGTTCAATACTTTTTCATGCATAAAAGGGTTTAATTTTGAACTGGTACTTTTGATCTGATCAATATAAAGGTACGACCTGTCGCGCTGAAGACTCGGGCCAGGCACAAGTCTGCAACTTCAACGTCAATGTTTGGCTTTGAGGTCAAATATCAAATAGTGTTTATCAATGTGTATATATTCACCAGGGTCACTTAGTTGTGTCGCAACACCAAGGCTAAAATTGTATTTTGAGGAAAAGTCGTATTGCGCGGGCATCCGTGACCTTAAGACACATTTCTTGCAGAAAGAAACATATAATATTGAATACTTTCAGATATATCAATTACTTTTATTGATCAATCAAACCACAAGCAATCTGACCTTATATATATCTTATATTTCATTTTAAATTGTCAAAAGCCAGAAATATGAAAGAACGCGAAAACGGCAAAATTAAACATGTTTTATATAGTTTTATTGTGTCACATTATGAATATAGTAGGCGTAAATGATTCATTTGTAGCAACTGCTTTGTTCTTCGAAAAGATGAATCTGTACCTCGTAATATGTCTATATATATATCCTTAAGAGTTCTGACATATAAAAACCGTAAATAACGGACATTTGACTTGTTATCTTCAATACTGTTAGATGTCCTACCATGTCATATCCTATCATATCAAGTTTTGACACATTTTATCAATATTATCATTTCGTGACATGTCCTATTGTATCATATACTATCCCAAAGCAAAATAACCCTTCGATCATTAAAGCTGCATGCCTCCAGATGAGTCAAAATATTTCAATAAAAACAAACTTGAGAAATATGTACTACGATTTTAGGAAACGTAAAATTCAAGATTCAAGTAATATTTTACATGTTATGTGCGGTTAATGACTGTTTTTAGTATTTACAACTACATGTATATTTCTACTGCGTTACTAACGCAGTAATGGCTATTTATGCATATTTTGACCACTTTTTTGGTAATTTACATGGCTTGTAAGTGCCATTGATAATGTGTAAATTGCTTCCTTTTGGTTATATTACAATATTATACATTCAAATACATATTCAAAATTTTCATGCAAATTAGCATGAATCATGAGGCGTGCTGCTTTAAGATGTTTTATTTACTCTCTAGACTGGAATAAAACGATTACAAAAATCGTAAAGAAATGCAATTTTACAAATATTTTTCATGTTTCCAAATGAATGATAGTGTGTGGTGGACTGATATTTTATTATGTTAAAATATTTTTTAACAATAAATATTATGAATTTTCTGGTAGTTTTTCTTTATTTAAAAAAATTGAGGTATTGTTAGAGTCATGTCAGCGTTGCCGTTGCTGTCCCCAAACTTGACTTGATCATAACTTTTTAAGTTCTTGGTGTATTGTCTTCATACTTGCTCACCACAATCCTTGCTTGGCACGTGACCCTTTATTAGACCAAGCTAACCTTGACCTTCATTTGTTAATGACCTTGACTTTCAATGTCAAATGTAAAAATCTTGGCTTTTTTTTTGCTATAAGTGACTGTAACTTTCTTATTTATGAATGGATTGTCTGCAAACCTGGACATTTTCATTTTTGCTGTAACTGGCTATAACTTTGTTATAATTGAATGGCTGGACTTCATGTTATAACGGAATATTCTTTACGATACGATTTTCATGTATGTTTAACACAAATTGACCTTGGTTTTTTTACCTTGACCTTAAAAGTAAAATTATTAAATTTTCACTGATTTTGCATTGACTTTAACTTGGTAATTGATAAGTGATTTATCTTCAAACTTATCTTCTTACTTTGACAAAACAACGTTTTGGACAAGACCTTCTAAAAGATTGAACTGACCTTGATCTTGTGCTTTAAATGACATTGACCGTCAAAATAATTGAATTTTAATTATATTTCCTATCCTTTTTTTCATCTATTTATGGAAATGATTCATACTTGGACAAAACAATTGCAAAGTCAAAAGTGTACTTAGATCGATGAAAGTACATGTATATGACCCGAAAATTCAAACTCCTTAGCAAACATTCCTTTGCTTTTAATTTTAATCCTGCACCTTTAAGTCTATCAAATACCTTTTCTAAATTATTATACATATCCATAAATGTCTTACCGGTAACAATAATATCATCCAGGTATATTAAGCATATACTCCAATGTAATCCAGCTAAGACTGTTTCCATTAACCGTTGGAAAGTTGCCGGGGCATTACAAAGTCCGAAGGGCATAACTTGAAAATTAAATAACCCTTGTCTTGTCATAAATGCTGTTTTATCTCTATCTTTTGGTTCAACCTCTACTTGCCAATAACCGGAACATAAATCAAGGCAAGAAAACCATTTTGACCCTGCAAGCTGCTCCAAAGACTCATCTATTCTAGGAATAGGATATGCATCTTTAGTGGTTACAGTATTTAATCGTCTGTAATCTACACAGAAACGACGAGATCCATCCTTCTTTTGGACAAGAACAACTCCACTTGACCAAGGGCTTGATGACGGTTCGATGACTCCTTTATCTAACATGTCTTTAACCTGTTTTCTCACTTCCTCATTCATACATTCTGGTAGTCTTCTTAATGGTTGTTTTATGGGACGAGAATCCCCAGTTGGTATTTGATGTCTGATAATACCTGTTCGACCTAAATCTGTATCAGACTTAGAAAATATATTGGAGTATTTTGTAAGCAATTCTGATATTTTACTACATTGAATATTACTCAAACCCTCTGTAGTACGATCATACAGTTCTTTAAGATGGGCTGGCAATATTGAAATATCCCCTTTATCATTACCATAACTAACATGTGCTATCGGGCTCATTAGTGCAACAAATGTACCAGCAAAACTGAAAATGTTGCAGGCTCGTTTTGATTGAGCCTGTGCATTGATGGTACTGTCAAATGCAAACTAACGTCCACGCCCCCCCCCCCCTAGCATCGGCAAAAGCAGAACTCAACATTTAACGTGAACTGGTAAAATTTAGAATTTTGAAACATCCGCAGATGTGTTCATATTATGGCGGTTTTCATGGAACCTCCAATGTGACACGTTAGTGCAGTTCCATGAAAAGCGGCATATTGTCCCCAAATAAAAAAATACATTTGCCCTAAACGAGAAAACAATGGGTGGAACTAAATAAAATGGAATTTTGAAAGGGGATCTGGGGTTATGAAGCCTGTATATCACAGATATGACGTCAAAAGACAAATTTAAAAAACAGGCAATATATCCTAGGGGTGGTTCAACAGTATTCAAGTTGGGAATACTGGAACCACCCAACAAGAAAGATGCCGAATAGAAAGAACTAAAATAACACAAGCACAACAATTATGCCGTGATGAACGATCTTTAAGGATAGGAAATATAACATCCCTGATTGAATGTACGGGGCGACTTTTTACGGTCTCCACACGGCTCAAACAACGCTGATGTGGCAATGAAATAGAGAGCATTACTAAGCGCATTTTCATTCGAAATAGGTCTACAATTAGGCTCAATAATATATGATTTATTTCCTGGTTTCGACTCAACAAATATTTTACCTTGTACCAGCATTTCTGAGTTTCCTGGAATTTTTGTTTTCTTAGCAACAACTATTTTGTAACAACATCTCTTCCCTGTACAATTCAACTGGCATTTGGTTCCATCTGCAGTCATGATACTACGTGATATATCTAATTTTGCATCCGTTAATTTCATGAAATCTAAACCTAGTATAATGTCTACATCAATGTCTGATACTACAACACCTAGAGTAACCCTTTTTCCTTCAATATCTAATGTAAGTTTAGTTCGTCCTTTTACATCAAGTGGTGTTCCCGAAGCTGTTGTGATATTTTCTTCATATCTTAAGATTTGAAGATGGACTTACGATATCTAGAAACTTGTGTAGTACTTAGGTACCAGTACCAGTACTTGCCAATTTTTGCAGTACCATTACCAGTATCAGTACTAGATTTTAGCTTGGTACTGCAGTACCCGTACCAGTACTTTTATATAGTCATCAAAGTTTGAATAAATACACAGTGTCATACAAAATAATTGCAAACATTATTCAGCAAAGAAATAAAATCATTTATTTAAAGTTAACATTACATTGTTACAACTCAATGATTGAACATACTTTTAACAGAAAATAATTACAACATACATTCATGTCGTATGTTATTGTTTAGTAACCCAGTCAACTGTAATAAAATGCAATCACCTTACATTTTTAAAACACAACAGACTTTTTGTTGCCTTTCACACCTTCACACCTCTGTTCAATTTATACCAAAGTACATAACAACTTTTATGGTGCTAACAATATCACTTGAAATAGGATTATTTAGAAATAGAATAGTGTTTATTTTGCTCTTTTCTACTAGTAAATACAAAGTAATAAAAGATTGTAATAAGGATATTTTAAGGTAAAGAGTTATTGAGTCTGTTTATCTCAATTAAATTTTTTACTTCAATTTTTTGGTGCTTCTTTTTATGATGAATACTATGTTAACATTTGAAGGAATATTTGCAGCAAATTATTTATAGATTTGATGGTTTTTCACAAAAATAAAATAATACATGGAATTTACAGCTTTCCTTTACTGACAAAAATGATGACACTTTCATCAAATCCAAAAGTACTGCTAGTAATGCAGTAGCGGTACCACTTTTTAAGACAAGTAATGCAGTACCATTACCAGTAGTAGCAAAATTTTGTAAGTGTAATTCAGTATCAGTACCAGTACTTGCAAATCGCTGCAGTGCATACTGCAGTACCAGTACCAATACCAGTAATGCAGCTCTAGTGTCTACTAATCATGATGCTATATAGTCCATTAACTTTTGCACTTTCATGATTTCCTTAAATATGATACCGAATACACCTTGTGCTTGTCCACGCTACGATACAGCTAGATATAAACCTTTCTGGTCATCTGTTCATTTATTAATTTCTGCACATGCATTAAAGTGTGCTTTTATAATCAGTTCAAGAGCCCGAGCCATCAAATGTAGCTGGTTTCATATAAACTGCATTTCTTTCAGACTTCAAAAAATATGATAAACAAGATCAACAAGGAAGGCGGCGTTTAATGAACGCAACCCCCATTCAAACCATCATGACTTTCATTATGATTTCAAATTCTTGCATTTTTGTTACAAATCTTTCCAATGTCTCGCTTCTTTTCACGTACATTTTGACATATCATTTTCCTCATTATTCGGGCTATGAATACCTGATGACAAATTATACGA
This sequence comes from Ruditapes philippinarum, assembly GCF_026571515.1. Taxonomy (NCBI): domain Eukaryota; kingdom Metazoa; phylum Mollusca; class Bivalvia; order Venerida; family Veneridae; genus Ruditapes; species Ruditapes philippinarum. The sequence goes on from NW_026854908.1 coordinate 107,007, forward strand.
TACGTCCCTCTCATCATCCAAATTAATTTTGTCTCTGTTGACTGATCTTTCTTTATATGTGTACTTCTTTGTTGATCCTGTCTATTCATCTGATTTTTATTTCTTATCTGTAAACTATCATTATATCTCGTGGTCAATGACGTGTCAAAAGAAGCTGATGGCAATGTCACGAAGCTAAGTTGATTTTCGATTCTTTCCATCTCAAGTTGTAGCCTGAGACTCTCATTTTCCATCTTCAAAACTCTGTTTCGAATCTCCATGTCTTCATCATCTATCAATGAATGTTGATTTCCTTCGGCCATTTCTATAGTATTTTTTGTTTTGTTTTTAAATAACAAATTATGCGTACCCTTTAAAATGTATCTCTTCAAAATGTGGACAAACACTGGTGAGAGCGTCCATGAACAGGCTCAATCAAACCTAGCCTGCAACATTTTTCAATTTTAGCCGTGTTGGGCTGTCTTTAGGGATTCTGTATTTATCTATTTTATCTATAAATAACAATAGATATATCCCACCGTCGCTGCCACCAATTCTGAAGCATGTACCGAGCTTAAATATACGTATTGTATTTAATATTAAATAAACAATACACAAATATGGAATATATTTGTTAACAATCCCAAATCATAGTCTCCATGCCAAGTATCTATGCTTTCCTAATATAACCCGTCTCGATGCCTATCTATGCTCGTATTTTCTATGCTTCTGTTTTAATATCTCGAAACAATTTCCAACAAATATCTTGCCGCCCGGTTTACTTTCTACTATATAAAATCCTGCAATCCTCCCTGATAGCGTTGCCCCTTAGAGAACACGGATTACAGACAATATATAGCAGGTATAACTTCAAAGCTCCAAGATTAGATGTTGACCAACAAAAACTAAACTCACCTTGAATATCTCTGCTTATATATGCTTTGCACAACAACGTCCTCTTACGGCTTTTTATGATTGGCTAATTAACTTACAATACAATTATACAGAAACGAGCACCTGATAATAATGTTATATAGATTATATAGTCTGCATTACAAATAATGTCAATTAAAACATTGTAGTAGAAACTATTTATACTTTACATTACAATGCTATCAAAGAAATGCGCATATCATTATTTACAACAGAATAATAGCAAACTAACCTTGTAAAATATAAAAGACTCTCTTTACAGTGTTAATCAAAAGTTTGTTTAAATGTTGAATTCTGCTTAAGCCGGTGCTAGGGGGCGTGGACGGTAACTTGCACTTTCCAGTACCGTCCATGAACAGGCTCAATCAAACCGAGCCTGCAACATTTTACAATTTTGCCGTGTTGGGCTTTCTTTAGGGATTCTGTTTACCACTATTTCAGAACGAAGTGTTTACGTTTGTAACGTGCAAATGGCGTTCTAATATTAAAGGGCCGTAACTCATAATAATTATTACAATACAATGCAATACTGCCTCAGTAACTCATTCGTAATTAAATAGGCATTGACACGTAGAACTTCATCTGCAAACTCATCAATATTACATACACATTTTATTTTAGATTCAAGATGTTCGTCAAATATTTTAAAAGCAGGTACGATCATCATACTTGTTTACATAGGTAAAAAGCAGCTTGGATGCAGGCCCTTGTTTTTAGCTCACCTGTCATAAAGTGACAGGGTGAGCTTTTGTGACCCCTTTTCGTCCGTCGTCCGTCGTCCGTAAACTTTTACTTTAAATGACATCTCCTCATAAAACACAAGGCCAATTTCATCCAAACTTCACAGGAATGTTCCTTTGGTGGTCACCTTTAAAAATTGTTCAAAGAATTTAATTCCATGCAGAACTCTGGTTGCCATGGCAACCGAAAGAAAAAACTTTAAATATCTTCTTTTAAAAAACCATAAGAGCTAGAGCTTAGATATTTGGCATGAAACATCTTCTAGTGAGTGTCTACCAAGTTTGTTCAAATAAAAGCCCTGGGGTCAAAATTGGCCTCGCCCCGGGGGGTCATTGATTTTCCCTATATGCATATAGTAAAAACTTAAAAAATCTTCTTTTAAAGAACTCAAAGAGCTATGGCTAAGATATTGAGCATCAAACATGTTCTAATAGGTGTTCTACCAAGTTTGTTCAAAGAAAAGCCCTGGGTCAAAATTGGCCCCGCCCCAGGGGGGTAATTGATTTTCCCTATATGCATATAGTAAAACTTAAAAAATCTTCTTTTAAAGAACCAAAAGAGTTAGAGCTAAGATATTTAGCATGAAACATGTTCTAATAAGTGTCTACCAAGTTTGTTCAAATAAAAGCCCTGGGTCAAAATTGACCCCGCCCCGGGGGTCATTGATTTTCCCTATATATGCATATAGTAAAAACTTAAAAAATCTTCTTTTAAAGAACTCAAAGAGCTATGGTTAAGATATTTAGCATCAAACATGTTCTAATAGGTGTCTACCAAGTTGTTCAAATAAAAGCCCTGGGGTCAAAATTGGCCCCGCCCCGGGGGGTCATTGATTTTCCTTATATGTGTATAGCAAAAACTTAAAAAATCTTTTTTGAAATAACCCAAATAGCTAGAGTCAAGATATTAAGCATGAAACATCTTTTAGTGAGTGTCTACAAAGTTTGTTCAAATAAAAGACCTTGGGTCAAAATTGGCCCCGCCCCGGGGTCATTGATTTTCCTTATATGTGTGTATAGCAAAAACTTAAAATCTTCTTTGAAAAAACCCAAATAGCTAGAGTTTACATATTAGGCATGAAAACATATTCTAGTAAGTGTCTACAAAGTTTGTTCAAATAAAAACCCTGGGGTCATAACTGGCCCGGCCCCAGGGGTGTCATTGTTTTTAACTATATGTGTATAGTAAAAACTTTAAAAAAAGTCTTCTTTTAAATAGCCCAATGAGCTAGAGCTTAGATGTTTAGCATGAAACATTTTCTTATGGGTGTCTACCAAGTTTGTGCAAATAAAAGCCCTTTGGTTAAATTGACCCTGCAACGTTTGGGGGGGTGGGGGTTGGGGGGGCCTATATACAGGTGAGCGACCTCAGGGCCATCATGGCCCTCTTGTTTCATGTAATAATTAAATTTGACACAGTGTTGTTTTGATTCATGTTCACACTTTCGGTTACTGAATTGTTCATAAAAGTACTCTTTGAATGTCATCGTGGAGCTTATTGAGTGTGAAATAATTTTTTTCCCACTTTGAGTCTTCCACTGGTCCCTTAACGTTGAATGCAGATAATATATATATAAAGTCAAATTCATCTGGAAATACGATTTTTGTATCTTCATAAAACTTCCAACTTTTAATATCTTCTTTCCGTGTATATCAGAACATAGGTAGTTTGGATTTTGTGATGAAAATTCATCACATTTCTATTGAGTATATTCGTGTCAATTATCTTTTTAACTAGCGTCTCTATTGTACGTTGTATGTATTTGGTCAATTCGCAATCATAATCCAACCTTTTATCTAATTTTGTAGTCTTCCTTATGTCTCAGAGCAAGTCAAAATTCATTTTGTAACTGGAAAACAGGACAGCAGCCTGTTGTTGTCAAAATAGTACCAAATAATAAAAACAAGCTTTAATCACACTTTGCCACTATAATTAACTATCTTGTCACGTGATACTTTATCAAATAGATATATCATGAACAGCAAATAATGATACAGAAAAGTGTAGCTTAATCCTATCTTTATCATTTTAACTGATTAGAAATATGGGTTAAATTTCATTTATGTGCTTTACAATGTCTCTAGCCCAACGGCCAAGGTCAATTACAGTAAAGAATTAAAATTCAGAGTATTTGTCATATAATTTAAATAACTATGTCATATAGTTGATTTTTTTATCCGGTGCATAACTTTTTCATGCAAAATAGGATTTCATGTTGAACTGGTACTTTTGATCTGATCAATATAAAGGTACGACCTGACGCGCGACAGACTCGGGCCAGGCACAAGTCTGCAACTTCAAGGTCAATGTTTGGCTTTGAGGTCAAATATCAAATAGTGTTTACCCAGTTTATTGAAATATTCACCAGGGTCACTTAGTTGTGTCGCAACACCAAGGCTAAAATTGTATTTTGAGGAAAAGTCGTATTGCGCGGGCATCCGTGACCTTAAGACACATTTCTTGCAGAACGAAACATATACTTTGAATATTTTCAGATATATCAATTACTTTTATTGTTCAATCAAACCACAAGCAAGCTGACCTTATATTTATTTTATATTTCATATTAAATTGTCAAAAGCCAGAAACATGAAAGAACGCGAAAACGGCAAAATTAAACATGTTTTAGAAATTGTTTAATTGTGTCACATTATGAATATAGTAGGCGTAAATGATTTTCATGTGTGTTTAACACAAATTGACCTTGGTTTTTTTACCTTGACCTTAAACGTAAAATTATTAAATTTTCACTGATTTCTGCATTGACTTTTACTTGGTAATTGTTCATACTTTTCTTCTTACTTTGACAAAACAACATTTTGGACAAAACCTTCTAAAAGATTGAACTGGCCTTGATCTTACGCTTTAAATGACATTGACCGTCAAAATTATTGAATTTTAATTATATTTTCCTTTCCTTTTTCATTTATTTATGGAAATGATTAATATTTGGATAAAACAAGTGTACTTAGATCGATGAAGCATCAGCATCTCGTCCAGATGTGTTTCCCTTCATTTTATGACAGTTTTTTTGTTGTTGATAACGTTAATTATAACACTGTATTCCAAGTGTCAGGCTATCAGTTTCAAACGTAGGTTGTAGGTTCGAATCATGGTGAAAGATATTGTGGACTTAAATCGTCTGAAACGCTCGACTTATAAACAGGAAAGAACTGAATATATGTATGAATTTCATTGGTCATTGTAAAATTTCAAACTGAAAATCAGTGAACCTCATTGGCCAAAATAAACTTAGTAAAATACCGGTAATATAAAGCATCTTATCGAAACGTAAATTCCTAAATAATGTAAAGGAGTTTCGGTAACAAACTTTCTTGTTAAAATTCGTAGATATTTGAAATCTGCGAATCCCGTTTTCTCCTGTTAAACATTTGACATTTTCTGCTCCTAAAATGTCATTAAATCTTTAGTGAAAAGCTTGTTCAACAATACATGCAATAGAATTACGAGTTATGAATAATATACACCATGCATGAGAAAAAATACTCGAACTTTTCTGATTCACTCAGAAGAGTATGTTAGGAGTTCGTGATATTAAAGTGACATTATGCCCATACAAGGGTACATAGTATGTGAACGGGAGAAGATCAAAATAAGTTTTCATTTTGCCATAATTCCATTTAATTCAATAATAAAGTTTGCATAAACAATAAATAACGCACAGATCCAAACGAAATTTCTGTAAATATCAATTAAAATTTACCTACAGCGCTTAGTTTATAAAAAAGAGTGGGGCAGTCTTTTTAAATTTTAGGCAGATTTATTATTTTATCCTAAACATGTTCCAATATCAACTATTGGTCACCATTTTGACAGCCAATCTTTTGAAATATAAAGTCCATTCAGCTCAACTTGACTATGAAAATATGAGCATAATGTCACTTTAAGCCATGACTTTAAACATTGAACTCAGTTTTGGATACGCATGTCGCTTTGTTATTTCCATGATCACTGCCGAATGAACACATCTGCGGATGTGTCTAAATTCAAAATTTTACCAACACATGTTTAAATGTTGAATACTGCTTAAGCCGGTGCTAGCGGGCGTTTACAGTAGGTTGCACTTTCCAGTGCCGTTCATGAACAGGCTCAATAAAACCCGAGCCTGTTACATTTTCAGTTTTGCCATAGGGATTCTATTTCTCTCTATTTGATAGTCCTCTAAGTGGACTGCTTATTATCAGTTACATGTATATAAATATCTTATATAGTCTTTTGTACAGAATTTTTTTTTTATTTGAAAATTCTTAAAATAAACTAAAAATTATTAAAATTGAACAGATAAAATGTTGTAAAAACTACTCACAGAATACAAACATATGTCCAAGTATAGTTTACATAACTGTTAACATTGCTACCATAACATTATTTTAGCTATAGACCTTTTTACAGTACGATCTTTCCATAGTAATAATATGTCATATTTTGCGGTTCGGACCCGAGGTGACCCGCCCATTGGGTGGTAACGAGGCTTGCCGAGTTACCGTCCATGGGCGGGTGACCGAGGGACGGATATTCCGATCCGAACCGCAAACATATGTCAGATATTTTTTCTTGCATATATTACAATATTCCATGTTTAATTCTTTATCTTTAACTTCAATGGAAATTTATATCATTACAACCGTTACTACTTTCTAACAACAGTGTATGAATTACAACTTCATTCATAACGGTAAAATGACGTCATCCTAAGCGTGCCATTGTATAGCACGCGACTAACGGAAACGCCAGTCTGATATGCAAGAATAACTGTTCTTGCATAGCAGACTGGCGTTTCCGTGTGTTTTATCCATGCCGGAAATTTCATCTGGCATTGGGGGTGCCAGATGAGTCGCGTGCTGTACAATGGCACGCTTTAGAATGACGTCATTTTACCGTTATGAATGAAGTTGCAATTTCATACGCTGTTGTAAGAAAATAGTTACCGCTATAATGATATAAATATCCATTGAAAATAAAGATAAATAATTTAAAATATTATGGAATATTGTAGAATATGCAAGAAAAAATATCTGACATGTTTGCGGTTCGGATCGGAATATCCGTCCCTCGGTAACCCGTCCATGGGCGGTAACTCGGCAAGCCTCGTTACCGCCCAATGGGCGGGTCACCTCAGTACGGATATTCCGGTCCGAACCGCAACATATGACAGATATGTTTAATCTAGCTTTTCGCGCATGCGCATTCTGCACAATTAACAAGAGCTGTCAGTAGGACAGCACGCTCGACTATTCTAAGTGCTTGATAGTTAAAGAGCCTTGATAATGTTAAATTTTCTCAGTTCACAAAAGGGCTATTTTTTTTTATAAATTCATGTTATAGCCCTTAGAGAGAGTCTAATTATACAGTATTGGCTTGACTATTTGGAAGGTAATGTCACAAGGGTGTTTTATTGAGTATAATAATACTAATTACCTATGAATACATAAAATTGACAGAAAAGGTATTAAGATGTTTTCTCAAGTAAATCACTGCTTTATTATTATGGATGCATAAAATTGTCCCAAAAAAGGCACAAACCCTTCAGTAGTTATGGAGATAACAGCTTACAAGCAAAACTTTACCATGAATTTCTAAGTTGAAAAAGGGAAGAAAAATCAGCCTAAATGCAAGATAGAATTATGGATCTTTGTCAGTGACCTACAATTCTGACATTAATTGCATATGTGAAGTTTAAAATAAATATCTTTAATAGTTATTGAGATATGTAAAACTTACATGTAAACATTAACCAAGAGACTTTTTAAAGTAGAAAAGGGGATATGAATCAGCCTTAATGCAAGATAGAGTTATGGAAATTGGTCAGTGACATACAATTATGACCCTCAAATTATGACCCTAAGTGCATGTGTAAAGTATCAAGTAAATATCTTTGAAGACCTTTAACCTTTAACCAAAATTTCTAAGTTTCAAAGGGGCAAATAATTCTGCAAATATTGCAGACAGAGTTATGCAATTTTGCAAAATGATGTACATTGTTACTATAAAAAAGTATTGTAAATTTCAATTGAATATCTCAAGCAATAATTGAGATATTTGACTTTACAAAAAAACTTTTTAACCAAAATTTCTAAGTTTCAAAGGGGCATAATTCTGTCAATATTGTAGGCAGTGTTATCAAACTTGTCAATCTGATGTACCTTGTTACTATAAATAAGTATTGTAAGTTTCTATTGAATATCTCAAGCAATAATTGAGATATTTGACTTTACAAAAAACTTTAACCAAAATTTCTAAGTTAAAAGGGGCATAATTCTGTCAATATTGTAGGCAGTGTTATCAAACTTGTCAATCTGATGTACCTTGTTACTATAAATAAGTATTGTAAGTTTCAATTGAATATCTCAAGCAATAATTGAGATATTTGACTTTACAAAAAACTTTAACCAAAATTTCTAAGTTAAAATGGGGCATAATTCTGTCAATATTGTAGGTAGAGTTATCCAACTTGTCAATCTGATGTACCTTGTTACTATAAATAAGTATTGTAAGTTTCAATTGAATATCTCAAACAATAATTGAGATATTTGACTTTACAAAAAACTTAAACCAAAATTTCTAAGTTAAAAAGGGGCATAATTCTGTCAATATTGTAGGTAGAGTTATCCAACTTGTCAATCTGATGTACCTTGTTTCTATAAATAAGTATTGTAAGTTTCAATTGAATATCTCAAGCAATAATTGAGATATTTGACTTTACAAAAAACTTTAACCAAAATTTCTAAGTTAAAAGGGGCATAATTCTGTCAATATTGTAGGCAGTGTTATCAAACTTGTCAATCTGATGTACCTTGTTACTATAAATAAGTATTGTAAGTTTCAATTGAATATCTCAAGCAATAATTGAGATATTTGACTTTACAAAAAACTTTAACCAAAATTTCTAAGTTAAAATGGGGCATAATTCTGTCAATATTGTAGGTAGAGTTATCCAACTTGTCAATCTGATGTACCTTGTTACTATAAATAAGTATTGTAAGTTTCAATTGAATATCTCAAACAATAATTGAGATATTTGACTTTACAAAAAACTTTAACCAAAATTTCTAAGTTAAAAAGGGGCATAATTCTGTCAATATTGTAGGTAGAGTTATCCAACTTGTCAATCTGATGTACCTTGTTTCTATAAATAAGTATTGTAAGTTTCAATTGAATATCTCAAGCAATAATTGAGATATTGATGACTTTACAAAAAACTTTAACCAACGCAGACGCGGACGGCCGACGCCGGGGCGACTACAATAGCTCTCATATTCTTCGAATAGTCGAGCTAAAAACGCAATAGGGATGTCAACAATTTATAATATTCAAGGCTTTAATAAACGTGATTTCAGGTTATGCCACCAAGAAAACAGTAATTTTGAGATGCATTAAAGCAGTCAGTACTTAAACCGTGAATTGATATCTGAAAATATTCAACGATAAAAAAGCCCTTACAAAAGTCATCTGTTTAAGGTATCAATAGACAACCTTTTCATTAGTTATTTAAAATGAAACGGCAGGGTATCAATGATGCAATTTTATTACCAATGTATAACATAATATTGCACATTTCGGGAGTGAAAAATACAACAAAGTTCAGAATGCAAAATTAAATAATTTTAATGTGAAGACAGTTAAGTCAATAATATAAAATAATCTTACATTTATAATTTCATGTTGCATAGTTTAAGACATCTGGCGTAACAATGACAAAACTGACAAACAAAGCAAATATTTACACTATCAACAACAGATTTTGACACATTCCAAAGCTAATTCATTTCACAAAAATTAACCATGATGAAAAATTCAGACTTCAGCTTCAAAATGAATGTTTTAATAAGTTGTAGCTGTAAAGTCACAATAACAATAAACTATGTCAAACAATAAAAGCCTTAATGGTGAACTACAAACCATAGGAAATATACATTTGCTTTTATATATATTTTGGCTCAGTGCAACAGTACTCTCAATGCCATAGTCACGAGACAGTCACAACATTAGCAGCGTTCATTATAACATACCTAAAATTTGACAATAATGTTATACCTAAATATTTGACAATCATGTCATACCTAAATATTTGACAATCATGTCATACCTAAAATTTGACAATCATGTCATACCTAAAATTTGACAATCATGTCATACCTAAATATTTGACAATCATGTCATACCTAAATATTTGACAATCATGTCATACCTAAATATTTGACAATCATGTCATACCTAAATATTTGACAATCATGTCATACCTAAATATTTGACAATCATGTCATACCTAAATATTTAACAATCATGTCATACCTAAATATTTGACAATCATGTCATACCTAAATATTTGACAATCATGTCATACCTAAATAGTTGACAATCATGTCATACCTAAAACTTAACAATCATGTCATACCTAAAATTTAACTATCACATGATACCTTAATATTTGACAATCATGTCACACCTTAATACATATATTTGACAATAACCCTTCAATAAATGTTGACCAGTGTGGTTTCCTTATATCTATTCTTATGTGTATTTGTTATTTTTATCAACATTTGACTTTTCACACGAGTGTAAAAAATTATGAAAGAAATCCACATAACATGATGATAGTCACTACTTATTTTAACAAGAAAATGATTCACACATTGATTGAATTTGTATCAGTTTTGATTTATAATCAGTGAATTAAGTTTGGTTACATAAAATTCTGCAGTTTAATAGGATCAAAACCAGATGAACCAGGACTACTTAACTTGGGTCTAACATAATTTGCAGTGAGTACACTTGTAAACAAGTGGTTGATTAAATAAACATTTTTAATCAGCTAATATAATCAGTGATCTCCCCTGAATTTTTCGGCCTTAGTGTTACATATAAAGGGAAGTAACCGCTTCAAAAAAGCGGACTACTTTCGGCATTTGCAATTAACAGCATTAGAGTCTGAAATTTCGCTACCATTATTTGTTTGGTCTGACAACCCAAATAAATAAAAAAACTATAATTTGACAAGTGTTTTCATATCTCAACTAACTCAATTTCATTGGTTGAAAATTCCAGCTAAATTTGCCATTAGTTTAAATCACAGCGTTCTCAAAATTATCAATTTGTTCAGGGTCTTTCAAACAGAATGGTCTGGAAACATGCTATGTAAACCCTTCTCACTACAATTCTAAATGTCTTGTAACTCAGTATAGTTTGCTATACACAAATCACGTAAGTGATCAAGAAAAGGACGAAAATTAAATACAATTTAACAAAACATTATCTACCGATTTGATTTTTAAATGGTGATGTATTATGACAGATCATGGTCGGTAGATAACCTTATCACATGACTCAACCGAGACATCTTTTTTCGTAAAACTGGTTCGACTCCAGACCATTCTATTTTTAAAGACCCTAGTTACCGATAATTTTTTACCTTTCATATGACACCTAGAGAGTATCACTGGTAATCTTTATGATATAATACACAAGCAAAGCATATAGTAATTAAAGTTCTTCTAACATCCATAATATGCCAAATGTCCCTGTTTTTAACAATATGATCAGCAGTTATATTATCTTATACAGTCAAACTTGTATTAAGCGACCGCGCAAGGCAAACAGCCAAAACGGTCGCTAAATGAAACGGTCTCTTCAGACAAAGCATGATAAAAAGCATAAGACAAAAGTTGCTTAATACACGTGGTGGCATGGACAAGTTAGACTGTATATATAATCTCAATTGTATATATCTCATTCTATGTAACAATCGATCTCAACATATCTCAATATCTCATCACCGGTATAACAAAACTAATCATAATTTAACACAGTCTGTTATATTGATATTTTAATCTCTTGTTTCAAAATAATTCTCTATTTTATCTTTCACCAGTATCTAACTTTTCTCTATTATAAGCTCCTTGTACATCTGTATAAACAAGTTAGAACATGGAGGTAACATAAACTGAATGACTTCAGGTAGTAATACTATAATATATCACAGGGAGATAACGGGTAAGTTTACATTATTCAGGTAATCATTGATGATGATTCTGAATGTAAAGTTTCATCTGAGTCTACTTGGTATTTTCTCTTTAAAGAACCTGAAATATAAATTGCATGAAAATCATAACTGCAAAATGTAAATCTGTATAATATAAGGAAAAGATCAGAAAAACTACAATAAAAACCTTAAAACTTCAAGTCAACTTAAATTTTATTATATTATAACATTTCTTTAGTGATTAAGAATATCACTACTATTAGAATACAATCTTAAAAATAAGATCAGTGACATCAAATTCAATTTATTGCTTAAAATGTTTGTTATCATATTGTAACAACATGCCAAGTTTAAATTTATATTGAACAGTTTTAATTCTGCCTATATGTCTATATGAATACTCCCAAAAAAGATCTTCAATATATCTAGTGTATTGTTTATAATCAAAGCTAGAAACACATTAGAACCACATAAGTCAGCTTCCAATATCCTCTATATAATAAATACCTGTAGATGTATTATCTGTAAATTCTACACACTGTCTTGCTCTATATATTGGTTCATACTCCTGATAGAATATAAAACACAATTCTTTTATAATACTGCATGTTTGTAATGTCTCCTTTCATTAGAAAATGGTGACATTTCTATAGTATTATAAACATTGCTGCTGTCAATTTATGAAGAAATCACATAATTTTCCTCTAAAAAATTTGCTTCATTATAAATTCGTTATAAAGATTCCTGGCAAGTTAATAGCCATATATAAATGGTATATATAAATGTTTTTTTGCAATATATATACAAATAACCATTTATATACAGCCATTTAATCTGTCAAATATCTTTATAACTTTATGAATATAGACAATACAAAGAGGAACACAAAGCAGAATCACCATTCTCTTCAAAGATATGTTTATTTACTGCTGCAAATACCTTAATATGTTGTAAGCATTAATTATTGTAAAGTTTGACTTCATTATACAACTACTGACATTTGGAACCATTTGTTTTCCCATTATTATTTTTTTCATTAATCATCAAACTCATTCCATCTTGTCCAAAAATTTTCATAGAGCATTTAATGTTAAGCATATACATGATATATCTATAATTCAAGTCAATATTTATTCATTATGATACCGATAAACTCACATAAGATATGTAAAGCTTCTGACCGACAATGACTACTGCTAGCTTAATATTAAACATGTCAAGTTACATAGACAGAATGTGACAGTTTTTGAAATATCATAACTTTACATAGAAAGTTTATAAATTCTTTAGCTTACTTGAAATGTCTGAGTTTTAATACAAAGATTAAAGAAACAAGTGTACCATCAGCTGTTGTGAGAAACCTTCATTAGGGTTGATACAAAATCTTCTCTGTTGTACATACACATAGGCATTCCTGAAATAATATCACAAGTTCATGAAATTTTTCTTTATTATTTATTTTTTTTATACTCACATCTATACCTTTATAAGAATATGACCTAACTCGTAACAAACTGTAGCAGAAGGTTAAAACAAAAACCAGAAACCTATCCTGTTACTGAAGAACATTAAGGACTCTTTTATGATGAATCACATACCTCATAGCTCTTAGCATCCTGACTCTGTGTAATCAAACCTGCTTTGAGTTCCAACAGTTCGTTTGAAGTTTAAAGGTACATTATGCCTCATAAACAAATAAATTTATTCAAAGCAGAGCAAATCAATTACACATAATATAAAAAGCTGGCAAAGGATTAACTACATGACAGTAGTAATAGAGAATATGCCTCTTCCATCAATACATTGTACAATCCTACCAGACTCTGTACTCTTGACTTCTTTATTTGGAACATTTATATCATAGAACATCCCATAATCAAAGTCCAGATAATCTTGGCATGGTTGATTATACAAATAAAGGAGGGTAAGACATAAGTGAAAAATATAAAATATATCACTCACTTGTATGTCAGTCCATATTTCTCCATGATATATCCTATAACAAGTGCAGCACTGGAATAAACCAACTTTGCTATATTATACAAAATTTAACTAAACTTGAAACTTCATTCATAATTAAATGAGCCACGTCACGACAAAAACAACATAGTGCGTTTGCGACCAGCATGGATCCAGACCAGCCTACGCATCTGCACAATCTGATCAGGATTCATGCTGTAAGCTGTCAGTTTCTCTACTTGTAATTAGAGTTGGGTACCGCCTAGAAAAAAATACCGCGGTATACCATGGTTTTTTACTGAAAACCACGGTTTAAACCACGGTATACCACCAAATATCTATGTTGAAAATCTAACAATGCTTTATACTTTACAAGCCATCATCAATAAACATAAAAGTAACAATACTGGAACTTAATAAAACTTTAATTATATAAACTATTTATATTACTTTAATAAAGGTTTATTTTATGACTAGAAACAGTTTTATGAAAGTAAACAACAACAATTCATTGACTAGTATTAAATGAAAACAACCCATCACTTGCACAAAATTGTCACAAATGTACTTTATAATAAAGAGGGTTTCAATACCCAATTCTCTCTGTCAATCACATAGTTGTCACATATTTTTAACATGTCCAAAATTGTCCATCACATAGCAACTAATACATAAATTTTGTAAATGAAGGGGTAGCTATGAAGGGGATTATCAGTTAGACTGCAACACTTTTACTTAATTACATAGTTCCAAGTTTTGAAATCCATTTCCAACACTTAGTTGTAAACAAAACAGTAAAACAGAAAAACTGGTCACTTAAATGTTCAATATGCTCCAACATTAACAAAACAGTAAAACAGAAAAACTGGTCACTTAAATGTTCAATATCATATGCTCTAACATTAACATTTTATAACTGTTTTAATTCAAGTCCAGTTTTTCTTTAGAAATATCAACTGATCCACATGTTTGGCCTTCAAGTTAGCTCTTTGAGCAGTAACGATATCACCTGCTGTTGAAAAAACCCTTTCCGAGGGAACACTTGTGGCAGGTATACATAACAAGCATTTAGCTAATTTTGATAATATGGGATACCTTATTTCCCGTTGCTTCCACCACTGTAATGGATTTTCCCCAAGACTAATTGGTGCTTCAACTTTATACTGATTAACTTCCATTTCCGCCAAATCTTGCACAGACTTGGCTGGTTCAATATGTGTAACAAAAACATCACCAAGGATTTCGTTTAAACCTGACTTCACTGGAGTAGAGACTGTAGTTACTGTACTGTCAGTTTTCTCATGTTCTGATGTACAGATCAAAGTGTCAGGTGAACCCTCTAAACAAGGCAGACTAGGTAATGGTGGTTCTGCTGCTGCTGCCGCTTCTCTGTAACTCATGACAGGGGACACATTCTCTGTCTTTACCTTGATACCGGGAGCTACTGTAGAGATGTGGATGGCTTCTTTTGTAAAATTAGAATACACAGAAACCCTTTTTTCAACTGACAAATAAGGTAACGTTTTTTTTCCTTTTATCAAATTTCAGATCATTTAAAATCACTCTTTTCGGAATTCTTTTTTAATAATCTCCCTGTATTCTTTATTTTACAATAGTATAATCCCCCCCTTTAAAAAAAATCTGATTTTAACTGTAATGAAGGATATAACGAAACTGTAAAAATCCCCCTTTCTAATTTTTTCATTTTAATTTCTAGACACATCCTGCGCAAAAATAAATTTTTCGTTATCATGCTGGGGCCCGCCCTTCTTTTATGTGCCCCCACTTTTTTTGTAACATTGCTACTATTGCCCTTTGGAGCTTCCCAAAAAAACTAGTTATCATATCAAAACGCAGAATTTCCCTCTTGTGCAAACTCTATTTTCAGTTTTTAATTTGGTAACCCTAACAATTCAGCCCTTTGATTTTTAGAACTGCAGTGCTCAGCACTACGAATTAAAAAATTTTCATATTCGATTTGAGCAAGCAAATGTTTAAACACTTTTCACTTTTAGAGACCGAACAGCAAGATATAGTGTGCGCAAACAACCAATGTGAACAGTTTCACTATTATTTTTTCCTGCTTTAAACATATTTGCGGGATTATTGACACAATTTTATTTCCCTCCCATGACTGGTATTTTTCCCTTCAGGGTACGGCCCCCTGAATAAATCTGCTATGTGGTCCCCTAAAAAAAAATACAAAAAAATTTTAAATTACAATGATTGTGATATAAGATAGAGATATTTTTTCGCAAATTTCCAAAAATATTTTTTTTAAAAATAAAATTAAACTTACTTTTTTTTTTTAATACATATTTTACTGAAAAATCTGTGATAGAGAGGTATTTGTGAATTTGAATTGTAAATGACCCTGCAATTTCGCAATGAAAATATCTGTGATAAATACTTACAATAATGGTTTATTTATTTTTATAATCAAGTTATTTACTAGAAAAAGATCGTGATAAGTCCAGGGTTTGTTTATTTGTGAAATTTTACTAATGCCATTAAATTTAAATATCTATTATTGATTGTAAATTAAACTTTTGCAAACATTAAGAAAAAATAATTAATCTTAGTTAATTATTTTAAATTAAATCATATTCTATATTTATTTTATTAAATTACCTGTATGACTCTCGGGTAATGGTCGTGTTTGGAGAACTAAATTTACCAACTCCCAGTTGACATCAATAAATGTTGCTGTTATTGTAATATACGACTCGGTAGACCTTGATGTCCAGCCGTCACTTGTCAAAGCAACCTGTAATAATTTTTTTACATTTATTTTACCTTCTGTTTTGCAAATTTTAAAATATTTCTTTATTGTAGTTTTTGAATGACATTTTGATTAGGTTAGATTATTAATGAATTAACTTGTATTTTATTTATAGTTAGTTTAAGTTAAGCTTTGCAACTATTCACAAGTTTTTTATTAATTTTTTTTTTATCTGTTTAACCCACCAGACGGTATATTATTCAGGCTTGGAAATATTCAAATTCTTAGATTAAGTGAAACATTTTTTATACACATATTAATTTTCAACTTTATATTTCATAGTAATTTCTATTATTTCAATTCTAAATATGGCATGATTAACTTGATTGTGGATGAAAATTGATTTGAAATATGTTAAGCACCTTGCTTGATGAAAGACTGTAACTGGATGTGACTACCATGTTATAACATCATTTGTACAATTTCGGATATATGATAACCGCCTGAAAACTTTGTTTCCTAACGGTCCGAACCTAATACCTGGGGTCCAACCCCTTTAAAACAAGGCCCTTTTTAAATTTTTTCCCCCTCAATTTTTCCCTATAGGGCGAAAAATTTTTTAAACAAAAAATTTTGAAATTTTTTTTCAGTGTTTTAAATTTTTTTTTGGGAAAGAGCCCCGGGTCTATATAGATTTTTTTTACTAAACATGGTGTGTTATTTGTCTCCCTGTTAAAGGGCCCAAGAAGCTGATGGGGGTAAAGGGCACTAAATGTTTTCCCCTTGCCCTTATTAAACTGTTTTCAAAAAAGCTGTTTTTTACAACATTAGTTTTTTCCCAGAAAATTGCGAACACAACTTTTTTTTGTTGTTGTTGGCTTTTTGGAATAAATTCGACAAAATGTGAGCAAGTCATTTTTGGGATGTTCCCCCCCGGTTTTGCACTTAACTTGACCGTACTAAGGGGCAAAATTGGCAACGTTTTTTTCTTCCCAATAACCCCATCATTTTTAAATTTTTTTAAAAGAAAAAATCCCCCCCCCAAAAAAACATGGGGACTTTTGCTTTCCCCCTTTTTTTAAAACAAGCATAAAACGCCCCCATGTTGTTTCCATGGAACTTAAGACGGGGCCGCACTTAAATTCCCCACTGTTTTTCGTTTTTTTGACCGATCGGGCAATTTTTTTAAAATTTCCCTCGTCCCGAAAATTTTTTAAAAAAAATTTTTTATAAAAAAAAATTTTAAAATTTTTTTTATACCTTGTTTTCCTTTAAACTTCGCTTTAAACTTTTTATGTTTTTGACTTATTTTTATTACGAACAAAAATATTTTTGGTGTAAAAACTAAATTTTAAATTATACAGCCCACGGATAAAAAGGGGGTGACCCCCAGAAAAAAGATTCAAGGCGACCCCGGGGGCAATTTTTAAACAATTTACGCCTTTTTTTTTAAGCCCCGGCGCAGACATATTTTTCCCGCAAAAATTTTCTTTTTGAGGTCCAAATCACGCGGTTTGGATTTTTGTTTTTTTTTCCCTTTTTGGATAATTTTATTTTTAAAAAATCTTTATTTTAGCTCCCTTAACGTAAATTTCTTTAAAAAAAAAAACCCTTTTTTAGTTTAAAACCCCTGGGCACATTTTTTACATTTGATCTTTTTAGTTTTTAAAGAAATTTTTCTTTTTTTTTTTGGTGCACTTTTTAAATTTTCCCTTTAAAATTTGCCTTTTTAGCCCCTTAAAAGTACCGGTTTTTTTTTTTCCAGGTTTTAAAACCGGGGTACGTACAACCCAAATGGTTTGGGGCCCCGGGGTTTAAACCGGTTTTTTAACCGGGTTTTAAAACCCGCGCACCTCTATTTTTGTAAGAGGTTTGGAAAGGGGCAGGTGGTTTTCGGGACCCTTCCCTTTTTTTTCCGAAAAACCACACTATGTTGTTTTTTGTCTTGACGGGGCAAAAATTTTTCTAAAAAAAACAAAACCTTTAAACATTATTTTAATTTTTTTTGATTTTAAAAAGGTCTTTTTTTAGAAAATTAAAAATATCGTATGTCGATTATGAAAACACTTATGAAAATTTAATTGTGTAAGCCAAAAAGCTAACATATTAACAAAAAATTTAAGACATATTATTTAAAAGACAATTAAGTAAGATTTAATTTTGAAAGGTATATATAGTTTTTTTTTTAAAAACATATCTTTTTTTTAAAAACATACTGTAAAAACCCCATTTCATATTAAATTTAATTTTAACATATATCGTGAAAACAGTGAAAAATTATATCTTTGTATGACATTTTCTTTTTATGTTAACTCTTAAATTTGAAATTTTTAATTTTACAGAAATTTTTGTGGGGAAATGTGTCCTATGAGTTTAATTCTTATGTGAAGTTAAACATTATCATGTATTGAACAATTTTGTAAAAAGCATTATATATCAGTAAAAACACTTTGTGTAGGACTTATCATATAAGACATATCATGTAAGACATTTTGTGTTTGACATATCATGTAAGCCACATAATGTATAAGAGATAAACTAACCTTCTAGATATACCAGCGTTACCATGGACTAACACTTTACCTCCACATTCATAGCAACCATCAATAAAATCTCGCATCTGTTATTATATATACATGTATAAATTAATTACATTATAATTATAAACTCTTACTTTATAGACAAGAGCAATAGTTATTATATTAGAAGAAATGAGCTGAAATACTTGTTTTTCTTTACACATGGTCATAGTTATACATATTGGCATTGACTTTATGTCATTTACCAATAAAAATTTCAAATGGCCAAAATGCTGGTTTATCTAGGTTTTTGCTGTCAGTTGAAATTTTTTTCAACTGTAACGTTTTTCACTTATTCCTGATTAAAATTTTAGAAAAAAAAGTAGGTTCCCAAAACACAACGGCCCATTTTTAATTTTAATTTAAAAACCCAAAAAAAATGCTTTTTCTTTAACTCCCGGTTCAATAAACTCCATTTGAAAAAAAAAGGGCCCGGAGGTTTAATTTTTTTTTTTAAAACATGTGCCTTTCCCTTTTTTCAAAATCAAACACATTTATTTTATTATCCAGATGTCTGACCCGAAATCCAGATGGCCCCGGTTTTGGTTTTTTCCCAAAAAAAATCCCTTTTAAAAAAATACCATAAAAAATTAATTAGAGGGAACCCGCTCTCCATATTTCTTTTTATCTAGGGGCTAAAAAGTAAGCCCAAAAAATTCGCTAAAACAAAAACAAAGTAAATTTAAATACAAACATAATTTATATTGATTTTATCTTTTAAAACATTCCCTATATTTTTTGATTTGGGGAGGGGGAAATTTTTGGAAGTTTTTTACCTTTTTGGTATTTTCTTTTATTAATTTTTGTTGATAAATCTCCCCAAATTTTTTTAACCCCCAAAATAAACTGAAAATAAAAATTTTTAAAAAACATATTAGCTGTACAATATGACTTTTACTTTTAATTTGGGGGTCTTTTGGGGCCCCATCAACTTTAAAAAGGGGCATCAACAAAAGGGTTTAAAGTTTCCAAACCTTTTTAAAGGGCCAAAATTTTATATTTTAATTAATTTCAAGGTTTTCAGTCGCCCAGAAACCCTAACCTGAGAATGGGGTGGGCAGGGTTAACAATCAAAATTTTTTCTTATTTTGAAGAATTTTTTTAAAAATTCAATTTTTCATTGCTTTTTAAGAAAAAGTTGTATTTTTTTGTTTTTTCCCTTTTACCCTTTAAATTTGACCTGGAAAAATTTCGTGTGGCCAAGAAACTTTTCCCAAGGGAAAAAAACCAAAATATAAACTTTTTAAAAATTGTTTTTTTATTAAAAGAATTAATGGGGCCATTTAAACCTAAACTTTAATTTATTTTTAAATTTTTCTTCCATTTCTTTTTTTCAATTGGCTTAAATTAAAGGGGGGGTCATTGACAATAGCTCTTTGACTTTTTCTTTGAAAAGTTTGTTTGGCATAAATATTGTCTTAAAAGTGAAAATATAACCAGTTGTGGTATTGAAACTTTGGGTCATAGTATTATAATTACCCATTATGCATTTTATCTACTTATACATTTGTATATATATCATCAATATACCTATGAATAAATCAGGAAAATTTGGTCTGATAAAGTTAGCCTCTATAGCCTGTCGTATACACACTATGTGAGTGATATTATGGTCCTGTAAACTCATTTTCTGAAAAGTAAAAATCAACAATAAACATGTATTTATAATTTAAAAGCTCTTCTGATAGCAAAAAAAATATAACATATACTTAGTCTTACTATAATGATAATTATTATTATACTCCTATATAACTAAACCTTGCATTATTCTGATGAAACTAAATAATCTAAAGGCGTATGCAAGGGTTACATATAAATACATGTATATAGAAGAAAGATAACTACACAAATGAATCTATATAAACTTTGCATGATCTTAGAATATGGTAACAGAAACATTTTAAGCTGTAAAAAAAAATGGAGTCACCTACATGTTTCTTGTTTTCAAGTTATCTGTCTTCTCTCAAATTTCTGTAACTTTAGCCAATTACTTTTCAAGTTCAGAGAGGGTCATTATTCAGTCAGAATGCATACCTGAGTTTTGGATAGCGATTCCAATTATGAAGACATCTGAGAAGTTACATGCAAATATCTAAGTAGTTAATGAAAAATGAAGGTGTGTTGAACAAATGCCAGCGTTAGTAATATTTTCCCACTATTGTTTGAAAAAAATACATTATACCATGTAACTTTTTGGAAAATATAACTATAATTCATAACAAACATTAAAAAATTACCTTTGACTTCATTGCTGCAGCATATGGTCCTAAATATAACCCTGGTATAATTTCCTACAATGGTAAGATATGAGCTATTCATTTAATGTGGGTACTGGGTAGATGTTTGGTTTAATCAAGATTTGTATTAGCTACATACTGGTACATGTGCAAGTAAAATTTTAAACTTTATGTAATGGATAAATCATGCTTTAAATTTGCAACTATTATTTTGATGACACTTGTATTATTCATTAATGGTCTTTCAGTATTAAATACTGAAACTCAGTAAGCTAACATTATAGTCAGGTAATTTTTAAAGCTCAGAAACTGGCTTCCTGTATTAACTAGTAATAGCAGGGTCTTTTCCAGCTATTTTGGGAAAAGGCCCTGGCATACATTAGGAAAAATTATTCAACATCCTCTGAAATTTGAGAAATTTTAAAAAGTTGGAAATCTACCTTATACCAGTCTGTAAATTACTTTTTAGTTTTTAGATATTACTATGGTCCTATATAGCCTGTCACTCCTTTTAAGAAACAAGTCAACAGTTCAGTTTTTCTTAAGAGCTGAAACAGTTTGATTTTTTGGGTTGCTTTATGGAATTTTATTTTTTAAAGGCTATTGTGGATTGGGAATGGAGCCTTTGATAATAGGGTGAAAATGTCCTGAATAGTGTCATATCATTCATTGGTATATATATATATAAAAAACTTACCTGCATGTCACGTCTCATCACATAGTTCCAGTCCTAGAAAATACAACATAATTTATGTATACAATGCATGTAAACTTAAAAAGAGAAGAGAAAAAAAGTATTATAACATGAAATATCAAGAAATAAAGCAACAAAATTTTCTAATTTGATTGATATAATAATTTAAGATAATTATTAACATTTCTTTAATATGTTTTGATTGACATTAATTTTGGATCAAATCAAGACATAAACATGCATGTCTATCTTCGGTTATTGACAAACCCCTCAGAGGGACGTAGACATGTCTGCGGGTCAAAAATCGTAAAAAGTTAAAAAAAGGTGTTTACAAAGAGGTTTAAAGAATATTAACAAGAGGGCCATGATGACCCTGAAGTCGCTCACTGTATATAGGCCCCCGGAGCGGGGCAAGTTTAAACCCCAGGGCTTTTATTTGAACAAACTTGGTAGACACCCATTAGAAGATGTTTCATGCTAAACATCTAAGGTCTAGCTCGTTGGCTTTTTTCAAAGAAGATTTTTTCAAGTTTTTTCTTTACACATATAGTTAAAAACTATGACACACCTGGGGCAGGGCCCGTTTTGACCCCAGGGCATTTATTTGAACAATCTTTTTAGACACTTACTAGAAAATGTTTCATGCTTAATATCTAAACTCTAGCTATTCGGGTTTTTTCAAAGAAGATTTTTAAGTTTTTGCTATACACATTTAAGGAAAATCAATGTCTCCCGGGGCGGGGCCAATTTTGACCCCAGGGCTCGTATTTGAACAAACTTGGTAGACATCCATTAGAACATGTTTCATGCTTAATACATGTATCTTAGCTCTAGCTCTTGCATATAGGGAAAATCAATGACCCCCTGGGGCGGGCCAATTTTGACCCAAGGGCTTTTATTTGAACAAACTTGGTAGACACTCACTAGAAGATGTTTCATGCCAAATATCTAAACTCTAGCTCTTTTGGTTTTTTAGAAGAAGATAAAAAAAAAATTCTTTTGGTTGCCATGGCAACCAGAGTTCTGCATGAAATGAAAGCTATGGCTGCACTGAACTGCTCTGAAGGGCAACTGCAGGGGATAGCCTGTTTTGTGGTAACAGGTTCCAGTAGTATACTGTCCTAGGAAAGAAAGAGAATTATTTATTAATGGTCTAAAGTTGCTGTGAATAACCTATAACATAAGGGATGGCCATGGAGTGATGTTCCATAGAGGGGTGCCAAATATTTTTCAATCTGGATTTAGGTTGGATATAGTTATTAAGAACTGAACGATACAATACGATATCATAACATATGAAAAGATACAATATTTTAACAATACCGATACTCGATACTTTACAGTTGTTTCAGCAGCATTATTCATTATGTACTCATTATTTCTATAGAAATCTTATTTTAATTTGTTTAATTATCAGTCTAGAACCCACCATGATGTTGACATCATCAACAACATGTTTATTATAAATTTCAAATAGTTAAATGCTAATTGCAGAAATGTTTAAAGAAAAACATGCAAAAAAAAGTTTTTAAGAATAATACATCAAAAAGTGATTAACAAATGCCGTAACAAGTATTTGAATTTTTGCAGCATGTTATTCCTTAAGGTTTTTGTAAATACGAAGATCGCCGCTACCGCGAGCAATCGGTAGTGATCTCCCTTGACTTCAATTATGAACATTTCTGACCACGACCAAAATATCGGTACTTTTTGAAACGGTATTTAACCGTAAATTATGAAACGAGGTTGGCAGAGGTCGGTTAATGGTCTAAGTACTGATTATCAGACTCAGTATCCAACCCTAATTGGGACAGCAACCAGACCATGGTGAATCTTATAGAAAAGGGATAACCAAGCATCTATACATCTGAGTTCCAGTTTTCAAAGCTTAAGGGAGTGAAGCATGTCCGTGACCCTAGAGGTCTGACCATAATCTGGCTTGATCCATCGGTCTGCTCCTCTTTAGACATTTTCAATTTGATCAATTTATATTTTGGTGTGGGGAGACCTTACTTCCGAACCATATACAAGCTGGGGTCTGACTAACGTCTGGTAAGCAATGGACTTAATGGATTGAGATTTAACCATAATATTTCTGCTTAGGAATCCTAGGGTTTGGTTAGCTTTCTGGGATGTCCTGTTTATGTGGGAATCCCATGAAAGGTTTTCTGATATGTCCACGTCTAGGTTTTTAGCTGAGGTAACTGATTCTAACTGGACTCCATGAAGGTAATATTGTGACGGCTTGGACGTTTCCTTTTTGTGACAAGGATAACTCGACATTTGGAGGCGTTAAATTCCATATACTACTCCAACTCCCACTTTTCTAACACATTAAGGTCATTTTGATGGGTGAGTGATTGATAGGTTGTTTAATTACCTATATATAGGTTATTTTGCTCTTGCTCGCCATTCTGTTACTTATTTTTTAGTCGAAATCACGTTTCTAGTCTTTTTTGCCCACCCACCCTAGCCCATTTGGTTTAGCAATTTAAGATTTTATTGCATTTAGTTATATTAGTACTGCGTTTTGGTAAATATTTATAATGATTAGTAATTCTTTGTGGATTGATTAATATATCATTCTGTAGTTTATTAGTATTGACCAATTTTGCAGTTATCTAGTGATAATTTGTGATCATTTATCACGGATTTATATTACAGGGATCGGACACTCCCAGTTAACCCTATAAAAATGCTTAAATATCTTGTCGTGCGCCCGATAAAGGTACATCAATCGATAATTTACCGGCCAGGGCCAAAACACCATTTTTGGGGAAGGGGCCTCAGCCTTTTTCTTGGGGAAAATATGCATGATTTTGGCATACTTTGGAAAAGGGGGTCTCAAATTTAACACAAACTTTTAACAAGTTCTTCAAAAATAGGTTAAAGCAAAGCACTGGAAAATATAAATAGGCAGTAAAAATCCTTAATTCAACAACATCATTTAATTTTGTTCTAAAATTCTATGGGAATTTTCAAAAGACTGGGGAATTTTGAGGACCAAACTGGGGAAAAAAAGAGGCTAGTTTGGTTGGGGAAGTAGCCTATATTCGGCCTCTACAAAGAAGGGTTTTTTGGCCCTGCCGGCGCTAAGCGTAAATGCCCGTTTGCAACGGATACCTACTTTACAAAATACCATATAGCTTTTTCATTTATTATCCGATTTTGGAAATTTAAAGTTTATTTTGAAGAAAAATACTTGTTTAATTCAAATATCTAATTTATTTTTAAAAGGTACATTTTATCTGTCCGGCAACGACGATTAAAAAAATTAACTTGACGAAATCCGCAGGTAAATTTAAATTTTTTATATAAAAAAAGCAGGTATTACTACGGGTACCATAATAATTTCAGTTTCCAAAATAAAAAAGAAGCGATGTAAGTTATTCACAGATGATCAAAGATAGCATATTTAAGATTTATTGGGTATGTAGTCAAATTTATTAACGCACAATTGTTTTACGGGTAATTGTATTGCGGCCTTTACAATTCGCTCAACTCGTGAAGAAAATTTATTCACTTTTTTTTAGTACAAAATATTGCCGACATTGTCAAATATTGCCTATATTCAATAGAATATTTAAATTTCGATTCATCATTTATATAATTATTATTTTTTGTAAATCTGTTTTTTCAAATGTCGGTGCCAGTGAAGTAGACAATCATCTTAACAGTAAAGTTCTGCTCGTGTGCTGTCTGGATTCCGGCCTTTTTAATGTCACTCGTATATTTTAATCCGTATATTTAATATTCTTTTTATTTGAATGCCTGTTAGAAAGATATTTATGATACTTTAATTGTAACGTCTAGAAAAAAACAAAAAAAATCTTTACAGTTGTGATTAAGTATTTTGCGAAAATAAAAGTAGCTTTTGATTATTTTTTTTACAATCGCTTTAAATTCTTTCAGAGATTTAATTACTTTTGAATGGGGGTAAGTGATAATTAAAAAAAACTTTATTTTCAAACTTTCTACTACCAGGTTACAGGTGATAATTGCACACTCAATCTTCAAAGAACAAATAGAATTTGAATGGTATATTTTGTATGTGCGCGGTCTTTAACTACAGTCTATGGCATGTGTGTGGTAAGAAAATGATTCTGAAGAGGCATATAATAAATACCAATCTAAATCTATTTTCTTTATTTAACATTTATTAAATGAAAATTGAAAAATATACAACTAGGAAATTTGTATAGTCCTTTTTTTGAAAAATAATGAAAATAAAACATGTGATAAATAATCATTTGACGTGGAATTGTGAAGGATAACTATGAAAAAAATCTGTTGTCAAAAATAAAAAATAATTTATAAAACAGCCGTTCTTTATGCCAATAAAAGTTTCTCTCCTTGCCAATCTAATGAATTCATCTATATGTGAATGTTTGTCTAGAATGATCTGAAAATATATTTAATTCACTAATTGAGTTAGAATATTTACCATATTTATACTAATATACAGGTAATCAATAAAAAATGTACAAATCAAAATTTGCGAAATAAATTCACCAGAAATAAAGACACATTTCAAACATGAATTCTTTAAAAGTTTTTTTAGGCAATCAAGAAACATTTTTTTCAATGCCACCATTAAAATCCTTTTAAAAAAATAATTATCTTATTCTGAATCGCGCGTAATAATTCGTGCCTGAAGTAAAAGCGGCGCCAAAGTGTAGAGAGTTTGCCTAAACAATAGGCGAATATTTTTTTAAATTAGGTATTTTTTAACCAAGCGTTTGCATCGTTCTATGCATATTTTCATATATTAATACTTTAGCCCGACACAAAAATAACTGTATCAATACATTCATATGTGTATAATTTTTACAAAGCTGCAATAACACCACATACTCTTGTGAAAATCTGTCATATTTCGCACTCCCGCGCGTTCCACCATCTCATTCTGTCCACCTTTATCTGATTCCGCGCATGCGCGCGACGGGACTTTAAGCTAAACGAAAGTGTCCGATCCTTGTAATATAAATCCGTGCATTTATTAACCTAATTAAATATTATTATTGATATTTCTGTCTTGGTTTTTCTCTTTAAATATTAAATGAACAATAATTAAAAAAATTGGATGAGGGGTGAAGTGTCTTCCAGATTTTGGGGGGTAAAGTGTCTTGAAGGGTGAAGTGTCTTCAAAATTTGAGGAGAGAAGTGTCGGGGGGTGAAGTATCTTGCTACTGTGGGGAGATATGAGAGTCTGACCTTATCCGGGTAATTCCGATACCGGATAGACGAGATTTAGTCCGTGCATGAGGAGCAAGATCGAAGCCGCCATCTTGATAGGAACTATAGGAAAGACAACAAGACGAAATCCGAAGTAACTTAGAACTATATACAGTCATCCATACAGGGAAAGTGTTTCAAGGTAAGCAAAACACTTTAATGGTGGCAGCTACTATTCGAATTCACGTCAACTTCGTAGGAATTCTACGCAATCCGGAGGTAAATCAGCGACTTTCCCGACCGTAAAAATTTCGTATTTCGAACATTGAAATTATAGTATTTCCTTTATTTTCGAGAGGGGGAAAGGGATTGTTGGTTTGGATTGAACAAATACTGTATGTTTAGATGACTTATAGTGGAAATTTGTCAAAATTGAGTATTTAGAGTACTCTTTTGGCGAGTTTGGAAACTTCGGAAAGTTGGACTCACAGCGCATGCGCAAGCGGAAAAGCTAAGCATTTTCCACTTCCGCCCAGGAGTAAAAATCAAATAAATCGTAGCATTGCACGAGAAACCTTCGTTGCTACACCAGTTCAGCAAAGATATTTCTTTAATATTTTTGATAAAAGAATATAAGATAAGTTTTATTTAATAATTAAACATTGTTTAAATATTTAAATAATAATTTAATTGTAAAGCATTTATAATTGTAAATTGTAATTGAAATTATTTTCTTGTTTTAGTTACAAGGATTTCAAGGTCAATTCTAAATAGAAGAAACCTGTGTCTGATTTTTGTTTGTGTTTATACCTGAAGCTAACGCACAGCTATAAATACATTCTGTTAACTAGAGGCTAAGCTCCTCGTTGCAGATAATACTACAAAATCCAGGTTTGTTTATTTTCTTTATTTTTGACTTTATATTTTTGTAAAAAGTAAATAATTTATTTATACTTTAAAAATTTCAGTTAAATTTTTGCTAATAATTTAATTGCTTGTTATTCATTTTGTCTAAGACTGTGAATAAATATACAAGTATTTTTTAAATAAAAGTATTGAAAGTCCTCTGTCTAACGACTGACTGACTTGACAAACTTTTGCTGAACAAAAACTACTCCGAGGCACGAATTATAACTAATTCCTGCATAAATCGCTGTAATATCTTTCGGCTACAATTTGCAAAACAACATGTCGAGTGAACAAGCATGCAGCAGCAAGAAGATCATGGTGAACTTCGCATCAGAAAGAGAGCTGTTGGACATTCTAGGTGTTGCTAGCCGAACAGCAGAGGTGATTGTTTCTGTTAGAAATAATAAGGGAAGTCTAACACTTGATTTGCTTCAGTCAATACTCAGAAAGACGTTTGACGAGGATGAAGTTGCCTTGCTGGATTTCACACCAAATGATAAGTTGCCGCTAATGTGGGAAAATTTGCCCGATGTGCCATTTACATCACAAAGAAGTTATCCAGATGCGGATAAAGAGGGCAAGTTTGCACATGCTCTTGACAGTCTGCTCGAAAGTATAAATCGGGACAATAAAAAAGAATCTAATATGGAGGAGACAGATGATGAAGCTCCATCCAAACATGATTGGAAGGAAGTCCAAAAGGTTTTGCAAGTAGCGAAAGATATCATTCACGCACAGGCTGCAACTAGAACGGTTGACCCCCCACCCTCACATGCTAAGCACGTGACTGGCGGGGCGCGTCCCAAACAGTACACAGCACCTCAAGTGGACGACGATTCCTCAAGCGATGAATCTTTGGTTAATCATCCACAAGCATCCACGAGCGGTAGTGCGAAGAAGAAGTCCAACACTGCTTCATTTATTCGGGGTCTCCCGAAATCGTTGCAGTTTGATGGTAAAGGGAACTGGCTGGCATTCAATCAGAAGTTTAGACGCTATGCTAAAGCATGTGATTGGACTGCTGATGAGTGCTTAGATGGTTTGTGCTGGTGTCTCACAGGGAAAGCAGCAGATTACCATGCTATCATCATGGAAAGAGATGGGAACATTTCGTATCGCAGTCTGCTAGCAAAACTGGAGCTGAGGTTTGGGTCAAGAGAACTTCCAGTCAGCTCAGGTAAGATTTCAACAATCTTCACAGCAACCTGGGGAAACATTGGATGATTGGGCAGATAGGGTCATGACCCTGGCAATTAATGCGTTTAGGGACCTGCCAGAATATTATTCCAATCGACAGGCTGTTGGCAAATTCTGTGAGGGCCTGGCGGACAAAGATGCTGGTTTAGCAGTAGCCATGGATAAACCTGTAACCTTAGAGGAAGCCAAGGCTAATATCAGGTATTACCAGTATCTCCATCAGTCAGTTTATGGACGTTCCAAAAAGAGGGCTGGCAAAGAAGTGGCAGAAGATGGCGCTAAAGTTTATGCAGTCCAGAGTAAACAACCACAGGTGGCACAAGCTAACGCTGTCCCATCTCAATTAAGTACTCTGGAGGGAGCCATTGAGAAACTTCAAAAGAGTTTTGACAGTATGGTCAGTAAACTTGAAGAGAAGGCTAAAGCAAAAAAACGAATTCTCAAGGAAGACGAAGAAAACACATGGGGCCTTGCTATAAATGTGGGAAAAGAGGGCACATAAAACCTGATTGTCCTTTGTTGCAACAAAACCCTAAGTCGGATTTAAACAGCAAAGGGCCGAGGCAGTAGGTCGACCCTCGTCCCTTCCAGGAAAGGACCTTAAAGGTGTACTTCCGGTATGCGCCAGAGAGCCACAGACAGTCGCCCCATGCCAAGCATGGCGCGAAACAGAACCAAGTATGGAAAGAGCCATGGACCAAAGTCCATGCTTGAGTACTACTTCACCTCAACAGGTAGATGAAAGCAGCACAACAACAACAACAACAGAAAGCAAGGTTGGTACAACACAGCCAGAGGTTCAACCTGAAATGACGGTAAGGGAGCCGGATACTGTAACAGTATGCCAGTTGCAGTCTTTATCCCAATTCAGTATGGATATACAAGTGGGTGACCAGATTGTAGAGGCTATTGTGGATACAGCGGCTCAAGTGACTATCATTTCGGACAGGTTGTATAGTCGGCTAAAGAAGAAACCAAAGAAATTGCGTGACGTTACACTACTTACAGCAGGGCGTCAATTATCAATGAGAGGTTTTGTTGTTGGTCCTGTAAAGCTGAAAATTGGTGACAAATGGTATGAAGAAGAACTATGTGTGGCGCCAATTGAACAGGAAATGTTGTTGGGATTTGACATTTTATTGAACAGAGGAGAATCCATATTAAACATGAGTGAAGGCACCTTGGTATTTGATGGTCAAGTCATTCAGCTTAATATGGGAACACAGACCAGTAATCCATCTGTTTCCAGAGTGACAGTGGAGCGACGACAAATCATCCCTCCAAACTCGTTGAAAAGGGTCAGGGGCGGCGAAATCAATTGTCCGTATTGCCCAGGTTGTCCCACAGCCTTTACGGACAAGTGAAAATTTTCTAAAATTTACTATATAAGTATTATACGGACAAGTAAGGAAATGCTTCAAGTAAAAACGGACAAGTTAGTCAAAATCAGATTTTGCCGGCCCTGAGGGTTAAATGTAAATGCCCGAGCACTATGATGTCAGATTACTGCATAGAACCTGTTAATAATTCAAAAATGCTAATCCCAAGGGTGGTTCGTGCTGCAGGAACATTTCCAGTGATGTGTGTGATAAATACCACTGACAGTTATCGCCTGTTGAGGAAAGGGGAAAAAATCGGTATGGCATTCAAGGTAGACAAATATCTGGGCTCTAACAACTTATCCCAGACCACAGTGAAAGTACAATCAGTACAGGAGGGAGCAGTTACCATTCCAGAACAAATTCCAAGTCATCTACGAGAAATGTTTGAACGTTCAAGTGAGCACCTGACCAAAGACCAAAGTCTTTCGTTGGCTAAGTTGCTTATTGAATTTCAAGATGTTTTTGCAAGAAATGAATTTGACCTAGGGAACTTCACTGCAATGGAGCATGGCATTGACACTGGTGATTCCAAGCCTGTAAAGCAACGCATGAGGAAAACACCTGCTTGCTTTGTGGGGGAGGAGGAGGCTCATCTGAAGAAAATGCTTGAAGCAGGTGTTCTTCAGGAATCTATTTCTGAATGGGCTTCAGCTCCGGTCCTTATTCGAAAGCGTGATGGTTCAGTTCGATGGTGTATTGATTACAGAGCCTTGAACAACGTGACGGTCAAAGATGTATTTCCATTACCACTCGTAGATGATTGCTTGGATACTCTTGCTGGTAGTGTTTGGTTCTCCAAGCTTGTTGCAAATTCCGCTTATTGGCAAATCAAGATCAAGGAAGAAGATAGAAAGAAGACAGCTTTCATTACTAAGTATGGGCTGTTTGAACACATAAAGATGGGGTTTGGTTTATGCAATGCACCTGCAACCTTTGCCCGTGTAATGAACTTGGTACTGAGGGGTCTCAACTGGCAGACTGTACTAGCCTTTTTAGATGACATCTTGGTTCTTGGCAAAAGCTTTGAGGATCATTTGGATAATTTGGCTAATACATTGTCGAGGATGAGGAAGTACGAACTGAAACTGAAACCCAAGAAGTGCATATTCTTCCAACAAGAAGTGGAATTTCTAGGCAGAATAGTTAGTAGCAACTCACTATCTATGTCAAAGGAGAACATTAAAGTGATACATGAATGGCCAACGCCTTCATGTTCCAAAGACGTTGAAAGATGGTTAGGTCTGCTAATTACCATAGAGTATTTGTCAAAGACTTCTCTAAATTAGCTGAGCCACTATACACTGTGATTGGCAAGAATAAATTCAAATGGGAAGAAGAACAAGAGAGGGCATTCTCAACACTGAAGAAAGCACTTACTTCACCTCCTGTACTTGCACTTCCAAATCACACAGATGAATATGTTCTTGATGTCGATGCGAGTGATTTCGGAATTGGGAGCAGAATTACTTCAAATTCAACAAGGAGAAGAAAAAAGTTATTGCATATGGCAGTTTCTCGCTGTCTAAAGAGCAGCGCAGATATTGTACAACTCGCAAAGAGCTTCTAGCGGTCGTACGGTTTACCAGATTATACAGACATTATCTGCTGGGTCGACCATTTACAGTGAGAACCGACCATTCTAGTCTAACATGGTTATTGCGGTTTAAAGAGCCACAGGGACAGTTAGCCAGGTGGATGGAAGAGTTGTCTCAATACAACATGGTCCTGAAATATCGAGCTGGCCAGAAACATACAAATGCTGATGCATTGTCTCGAAATCCGGAATCAAGACAGTGTGATGAGTATGTTGCTGGGGTAGAGTTAAATCAACTGCCTTGTGGGGGATGTGATTACTGCGCAAGGGCTGACCGAAATTGGGCCTCATTTACGAGGGACGTCGATGATGTAACTTCCTTGGCATCGCAAGGTGTGCAGAAGATCAAGTTTGACACTGAAACCGTCATAAGGGATCATTGCAATAAGGACGATCGCCTGGCGTTGTGATGAATGGTATCATGGGTCATGTGTTAACATTACAGCGTCAGACGCCTTGGACATTGACAAGTACAAGTGCATGACTTGCAAAGGACGTTAATTTCTTGTTTTGTTAATGTGAAGTGGTCTGTTTGTGTTTTTCAGTATGGCTCACAGTTCCAGACCCAAAGATTACTTAGGGGAAGTGGAGGAGAATACAATCCTAAGGATTCTATGTTCTCCAAAGGAAATTGTATACAACCTGATGATGTGTAGACGTGGGACCCCAGAAGAGAAATTAAACGCTCTTCTCGGACAGGTCTGGACGACTGGATTTCAGACAATATCCATGTCCTGCCAAAGAAGAAGAGGACGATAGCTAGTACCGTCCTACCCACAGCCTCGGTCGATTACCGGAAGAAGACTGATCCAACGATCACGTCTGTAGTAGAAGATCAGGGTAGATTGGCCTTGGAGGCTAGGAGTGATAAGAGGCAGGAAGAGGAAAAGGCGTCGTCAATATCATCGGGCACCGAAGATAATCTTCTGAGTGTAGTTGATATTGTGGGCAGTCCGGAAGCTGTTGAGGTCGTGCTAAGCACATCTCCGGCAACCGAGGTCGCCATGGAAGTGGACAGTTCCAATGAAACGGTCCCTTCTATGGAACAATCATTGGCTGTTCCGGCTACTTCACCGGAACATCAGGGGACGATATCACCAGTTAGGTATCCTTCTCCTGTAAAGAAACGTGTTCCGTCAGAGAAAGACGTTGATGTCTCTTCAAGAAGGCGAAGACGACCAAGAAGACGTCATCGTCACAGGAGTGACAAGGAGGGAATGCTGCCTTGCGGACGTGGCATGACTGTTGACTTGCCTGGCAAATTGAGCTATGTAAGCTCCAGGGATGACAAACCTGAATCCCGAGATGTCAGCAGTGGTGGTGCTGTCCCAAAGAAACCGAAGGTGAGCCATTCTGACCGGGGACAAACGTCCTCCGTTGAGTGCGTCACAAGAGGAAGTTCTTCCCTGGGACGTGGCTCCCACCAAAGGACAATTCCTAAGGTGGTTGGTAGTCACCCTAAGGAAAGATCACGTGCAGCAGCGTCCAGTAAAGACGGAACAAGGCGGTCTACCACCGAGGAAAAGGGGAAAATACAGATAACTGTACCTAACCCAGAAAGGTGTAGACCATCAGTTCAGCAGCAAAGGTCATCTCGGAAGTCTGAGACTGATATGGGACGTAGAACGGAACGTAGACAACCATGTTTGATTCCGGAGTGCGACATTCCAAATGCGTATCCGAAGAGTCATGCGTTCCAGCAACACATCCCCAATCTTTTCAAGGAGGGGAGGGAATTGGAGGAAGTAACACGAAAACGTGTAGCAGCCCTCAAGCTGATGACTGGTTGGTTGCTGGGTAATCGAGCTAAGCTCGAGGACCTGGTAAAGTACATCAACAGCACAGAGCAAGTTCCTCGTGAAAGTAACCGGGAGGTGTCAAACAGGTTAAAGGAGGAGATGGAGGATATGTCTCGGGAATTATTCCAAGAACTCCCTGAGCGATTCATCATCTCACCAATGAATTCTTTGGCAGCTCTCATCCATTGGCGCGTCTTGATTGTCATCATAGCTAAGCTTGAACCGAGACATCGCCAGAGTCTGATGGAACAGTTCCACGACTCCGAGGAGCCCTCAGAGCCTACAGAAGCCCCAACCGATTTACCAGAGGGATTTGATAGTCATTTCCACTTGGATAGATTGCAGGGAATGATGCGTATGCGTGGAGCCAGTTTAGCCGAAATAAATCAGGCGACTGGTGACCCCTACCATCGAGTGAACCTTGTGGGAGCTGTGGCTAACTTCTGTGACCCAGCTACTTACCCCTCCGAAGATTTGGTAAGGAAACTTCACCAAGAAGGAGTGTCCGTAACTATTGGTCTGCATCCTAAGGATGTCGGCGAAGTTACAGATGACATTTTGAAGAGGATGGAATCCCTTTTACAGATGCCAGAAGTTGTCGGTCTTGGAGAGGTTGGCATTGACCACTCAGTGTCACCAGAGTTCTGGGGGAGCCAACTAAGGATCCTTAACAGTGATTTGAGCTATCTTCAGGACAGACATGTTTTGGTTATCCATTGTAGAAGCATGGCGCATACAGGCGATACCAGTGAAGCCTACATGACTTTACTGTTTCATCTTCAGCCCAGGGTTCGAAGGGAACAAAACATCCATCTTCACTGTTTTACTGGCTCGGAGAGTATGGTCAAAGAGTGGACGTCGGTCTTCCCGAACACCTACTTTGGTTTTACCAGATTAGTTGACCGGTTCGATGAGACTCAGCTAAGGGGATTAAGAGCTGTACAAGATAGCCGAATCCTTCTTGAGACAGATGCTCCATACTTCCAGTTCTCCGGGGGTAACAGTAAACCGAAGTTTCGACATGGAACCAGATATTCCGCTCCCATATTAATTGGCATGACTGCTGCTGTAGTTGCTGAGGAGCGACCTGAAGACCAGGTGGTATTACTCCGTAAGACTGTGGCAAACGCCAGGGCTTTGTATGGAGGTAAGTAATACACTTGGGGTTCTAAGTTCTAAGAGCTTAGGAGCTGGATGCTGGCCGCTGTTAAATGGTGCCCAGGAAGATGATCCAGTGGAGAACCTTCTATTAATAACTTGATGGATGGTTAATAACAGTATGGTAATCTGTCTTGCTAACGCCTGACATTGATAATCTACTGTATTTACAGGCCAACGCCTGTAAAGGCGGTCAAGTGGGTACTGGTTTGAAAACCAGGAGGGACTAAGAGTCTCGGGGTGTACACTTCCAGGGAGAAGACTTCGTCTTTAAAGTCGGGGGTAGTGTGGTGAGATATGAGAGTCTGACCATATCCGGATGATTCCGATACCGGATAGACGAGATTTAGTCCGTACATGACGAGCAAGATCGAAGCCGCCATCTTGATAGGAACTATAGAAAAGACAACAAGACGAAATCCGAAGTAACTTAGAACTATATACAGTCATCCATACAGGGAAAGTGTTTCAAGGTAAGCAGAACACTTTAATATTTCACTTATTTCACAAGTATATTCCTCTATGCTTTAGGTAGTTCTGTTACCCTTTTAATGATAATGTCTTGTCCATGACAAAACATTAAGGTCACGAAAACCTCAAAAGTATAGTTTAAGGTCAGGACAGCCTAAAAATACGTATATACAGTGTGGGCCCATTAGGACATCTTGCTGATCCACACAGTTTAAAGTCAGAACCGCCTAGAATAATCCGTACGGTTAAAGGTAATGACAATCTGAAAATATTAACAGTTTCAGGTCAGGTCAGCATTCAAAGCCGC
The DNA here is from genome assembly GCF_026571515.1 of Ruditapes philippinarum. NCBI lineage: Eukaryota > Metazoa > Mollusca > Bivalvia > Venerida > Veneridae > Ruditapes > Ruditapes philippinarum. The sequence continues at coordinate 142,846 of NW_026854908.1, forward strand.
ACAGGTATAGGTCACACCATCCTGCAAATTTGTACAGTTTAAGGTCATGACAACCTGCATATCTGTAGTTTAGGGTTAGGACAGCTTCCGAATTTGAACAGTTTGAGACTATTTAAGGAGCCTTTGAATCAATTTTAGGTCAGGACAGCCTGCAAATCCGTACTGTTTTAGGTAAAAACAACTTGCAACTTCGTACAATATGAACAGACTGTTTATGATGGGAAGCAAATGTCACCTTGTGGATTTAGTATAGACAAAATAAAGACTGCTCCTCATTTAAAACAGAAAAAGCCATTGTACAAATTTAGAGGTGTAATGTTTACAATTTGCGTATTCAACAAGCTTTATTGAACATTTATTTCTTGTTGTTAAAAAGGTGATTCTGGAAGAATGAGAAGTGTTGTGCTCAATACACAAGTTTTATTTACCTTCATTGGTAGATTTTGCAGTTCTAAGATAATTTCCCCCTCCATAATTCTTTTGTTTCATATTGTCAGCAATATATTTCCTACAAAATATATTAAATTACCGTAAAGGTGCAAACATCTTTGGAATTATATTGGATAAATACATATTTTGATAAGATATTGTCATTAAGAACACAAAACTTATGACCAAATTGTTGGCGAAATAAGTAAAAAACACAGGGGAGCATATATGATTTTTCTTTACTACATAATTATATAATCATCATTTTGATTTCTTGTTCGTTTACAGTCGTAAATGAAAGATATATACTTAGAAAACGATCAAATTGTAACATGTAAATAAACAATGTATTGCAAATGACGAATTACAAAATAAATGTTTAACTTTTTCAGTAATTGCAGAAAATAACAACTGTTTCAGCACATCATGTGTTTTATATCATTTTTTGTATTTTTGCAAAAGTTTGTTGTTTATCATTTTTAAGAAGCTAATTTAAACCTTTGTTTTCCATCCTTTTTCTGCTTTTGTTTCCGTTTCCGAAGACAAATGATAACAATTATCGCCCCGATAATTAGCATCAGTCCACCCAATGTTGAAATAATAACAATGATAATATGAAATAGTCCGTCTGAAAGTAAAGCAACAAACTAACACTGCAAAATCATGAAAATATGAAACGTAAATCATATGTCACACAGAGTAAAATCAGAGTAAAAAAATATATATATTTAACAGCTGCTTAATAAAAGACAGGTATAAAGACAGGTATAAAGCATTGTACTAAAACAAAACCAAAGTAATGTCTAAATTATCTTGTTTTAAGGAAATTATTTCCAGATGATTTTATATTTTAAAAATATCGGACCCCCATTTTGAAAACTTATGGTTTAAAATGTTGGGGACGTTTGACCGGAAAAATTAAAATAATTTTTTTCCCAACTATTTTTTTGGGAACTGGCCCCAATGCTTATTTTAAAACCCTTTGTGTAAATTTTAAATTATTTTTCCCCTTATACAAAAAAACGAATTTTTTTTTTTGTACCTTAATATATGAAAAATAAAAACACCCTTATTTTTATTTTTTCCTTGCCCTTTCCCTTTATAACTATTTAATTCAAAATTTAAAGGGAAAAAATTCAAAATGTTTTTAATTTTTCCCCCATTAAACAAATTTTAAAACCACCACTTTTTGTTAATTTTGAAAACCCCCCAATTTTAAAAATTAAAAAAAATTTACAGTTCCCTTTTTTAAAAATTAAATTGTAAAAAAAACAAAAATTATTTTTGCGTTTTTTTTAGGGAATTTCATATATGTTTTTAGTTCCCGGGGGATAGAAAAAAAATTTTAAAGGGAAATGGGGAAAAAAAACTCAATCTTTTCAATATGGAAAAATTTTTAAGAAGGGTTAAACTCTCAAAAACCGGGCATATTGGAACTTTGTTTAAAACTTCATTTTTGGATAACCGTAAATGGGCAGCTTCCTATCAAAAAACCGAAAAAACAACGGCAAGGGTTTTCATATTTTTAAAGGGCCAAATTTTGAAAAAGGGCGTTTTTTCCTTTAATAAATTAAATTCTCCTTATCAAATCAAAAATAAATCACTTTTTAAAATAATTCAATATGATATGCGTTAAATGTACTTTTGCTGATGTTGTTAATATTATTATTGTTGTTGTTCTTGTGGTAAATGGCAAATAATTTGAGATATACATTAAGTTAGAACGTTAAATCAATAAGGTATTTAGCTTATAAGAATTGAAATTTAAGTTGTTTTCTTCTTTTACTTTTACAACTTACCAGAAGTGGCATTTGTCATTTCACCAAAACAAACATTCTGTGTCCCTTTTTTGATCAGCAGTTTCTCTAAACAGTTCAGAAAAATACGCTTAAAAACTTCATTAATGGAAATACATAATTTCCCCTATGATGCCCTTCCCCAAATTTTTTAAAAGGAACATTTTTGGGTTTTTTTTAAAAAATATTTTCCCAAAAAAAATTGAAAATTAAACACTTTAAAAAAATGATTATAGTTTTAAACAAAAAAAATTTCCCAAAAAAAAGAGAAACAAAGTTCACGAATGCAGGCCTTTTACCCAAAAATTTAAAAAAAAAACGGAAGGCAAATTTGGGAAACCAAAAAAGGTTTTGAAGGGCAAATGGGTTTAAAAGATACATAATAATTAGCTAAAAAGGTTTTTTGGGGGTATAATTTTGGTTGCTTTAAAATTATTTTTAAAAGAATTTTTATTTTTCTTCTTTAAAAATAAACAAAAAAAATATTTGAATCACAGTGCCCGTAAAAAAGGGAGTAAAACCGGAAAAAAACTGAAAAAGGGAAAAAGGGGGGACCAGTGGGGCCCCCAGATCCTTCCCTCGAAAGTTTTCACCGGGGATCAAAGCAAATTTCTTTTTAAAACAAACATTCCCCAAATTTTTGGAAAAATTGAGGGCAAAAAATTTTATCTTGGGTTTTGGGGGGAAAAAATTTTTTTCCAAAATTTTTGGGGGTTGACGTAGTTTTTACCGGGGGCGAACCCCCAAATTTAAAAAATTGACCCAGAAATCCTTAAAAAACCCCTTTACCTTTTTGAATGTTGGATTTAAAAAATGCAGCCCCTAGGGTGTTCACAATTTTTCTTTTTAGCCCGTGACCCAGTTTTTTAACCCAAAATAACCCTTTTTTTTCGAAACTTGACCCAGAAAACCCATTTAAAAACAACCTTCCTGGGTGAAAATTTCCAAAAATAAATTTTGGTTTTAAAAATGAGCCACCTTTGAAGGTGTTAAAAAAAACCCCTTTTTTTCCCAAATTTTTGCTCCTTTTCTAGTTTTTTGGCCGGAGTTAAACCCCTTTCCCATGGGGTTTAAACTTTTGGGGGCATTAAGATAAAAAATTTTTACCAAAAATTTTTAAGATGATCCAAAAAAAAACTGTTTACTGTAAAATTGTTTTTTAAAAAACCCAAAATTGGGGGAAAGGAAAACAACGGGAAGACGACGGAAAGGGCCGGACATTAGGGCCCCAATTTTTATTTCCTCACCCCTTTACCCCCCTTTTGTGGTCCCAAAAAAGGTTTAGTAAAAAGGGGTATTTTGATTTTTTTGAATTAAATTTTTAAAAACCAAAAAATTTAAAATTTCGCTCCCCATTTAAATTTTTAAAAAAAAATGTACATACATTATAATCTTAAAAGTAGTTAAGAGCCATGCTAAAAGAGGGGACACTGTTAATGCAATCTAGAACTCGAGTCTTTCTTACAGAAATATTTAAACAATTTTTATAAAAATAATGTACATTTTAGTTTAATATGTAAAAAGATATTTACGATACTAATTTCTTATGAAGAAAAAACAACATATTTACACTTTTTTTTCCACTTTCCCTCTAGCAATATCGAAGGAATTTGCTGACTTCAAGTTATTTCCAGCCAATGAGTTTGTGTGAATTGTAATACTAAAATTAAATGTCATTACACCAGCAACTGAAAAAGGACAAAAAAATGCC